>NC_054490.1:28977089-29135721 GCF_017639515.1 Carcharodon carcharias
CAATGATAACCTACAATCAAACCAATACCTCCAATCCACATGCCAGGTGCTGGAGAACCATTCATCACTGTGCTATTGGACTGTGAGTGACCGTTTCAAGAATAGAAAGAGGAATGCCAGTATACCCTTCTGATTATGGATAAGACAACACGATTTCCAGAAGTCATCACTTTGACAACTATTACAGCAAAGTTGTTGGTATAGAAGTTAAACATTTTCTTTTTACAAAGTTGACAGATATAGACTGAAACAGCAAGTTGAAGAATCTAAGTGACAAGGGGATGATACTGGACTTCCGTTGACTGGACTAATCTTTGAAACAATTGTTCAGAAAGAGAATGCTATAGAGGATGAGGCTAAATTGCTTAATTCATTGAAGTTAGTAGAATTACATAAACATGATCCGGGGTAAAAGGGTATATTAGACAACATATTCAGGAACCGAAGAAGAATACATTACAAATTGTTCTTACCTTAAAGATAATGTTTTGAAGGGGGCGTAGAAACTGCCTTATGAGCCTAAAAGGTGAAAAATTGGCGATACGGCATTAAGTAGCTATATCACTTGGCACCGGAATGAATTTTAAGATTGGCTTGTTAAATGCATTTCTTTGGACATGTGGGAATTATGACAATTCCAGCTAATATGCGCAATATATTTATTTAAATTTTGGTACTAGATGCAAATGGCTAAATCTGTCAAACATGTCGCACATGTCCATGATAGGAAAGTCTCAAACGTGGATTGAAACGGCAACTTTAATTTCCATTCAGCATTTCAATAACATTTTGGAAGGTTCCCCGTCGTTTGTTTTGGATTCGCCTCTAAGGTACATATGGGTATCGGTATATACTGACAATCATGGATGTACCAAAAAAGTACCAGAAGCAAGATGTTTACGAAATATCTGATAAAGATGATTAGGGAGATGTCTAACAAGTTATTTGCAAGATTTATGTTAGCCAAAAATTCCTGTCGGAACAGTGTACATATTTAATGTCACAACTGTTTGAAGAGGTAATGAGCAGCCTAAGAATGAAGCAAATTATCTTGTCAGTCTGTCCCCTCTATCACAGGGTGTTTTAAAATGGTGGCATCAAACTGTCAATTCCAAGAGTAGAGCATTCCATCAAGACTGCCAAACTGATTGTGATGGAAGGGTTTCATTGTTGATGTTAGCTACCAGTGACGCTGCTAATGTGTTGAAAGAGTTAAGTCATTTTGAGTTAATCCACGGTCGTACAGAAATTGGGGCCACTCAAACTGATTCAGAAGAAATTAGTGAATCAAAGTTCCGAAACAACTCTCCTGCATGAAGTGGCAAAATCCAGGCAAAGATTGCCTGGCCCTGTGAGCTTACCGCGGAATATTTAAATATACTTCAGCAAAAGATTGAAGGGTCATGAGGACTCAAAACATCAACTATTTTCTTCTCCGCCGATGCTGCCAGACCTGCTGAGTTTTTCCACGTGATTCTGTTTTTGTTTTGGATTTCCAGCATCCGCAGTTTTTTTTTTATCCCAGTTCTGTTGAAGGGTCATGAGCACTCGAAATGCCAACTTTTTCTGCTCCGCCGAAGCTGCCAGACCTGCTGAGTCTTTCCAGGTAATTCTGTTTTTGTTTTGGATTTCCAGCATCTGCAGTTTTTTTTTTTATCTTAGTGAGCCTTATCGGATAAGAAATAACCTGAGTGATGTAAACTATGTAGAAAATATGTCAGGAGAAAGGACGGGTTTATGACTGAGCCATATAAGCATAGGAAAATGTACCTTGACGGAAACGAGAAACAGAAGAAAATTTTTGGTAATTTTAGGTAAGCAGGGAGGAAACAGAAAATTAAAGATTCTGTAATTGAACTTAGCTGCATTAAGTTGGAGAATGAAAATCATTTAAGAATCTAAATGTGATATTATCTTACGTTCCAGGAAGAAAAAAAAATGAAGTGATTTACCAGAGCTTTTGCACTCACACATTTCAATTCACAGAAACTTTAAAGTGCCGAAGGGAGCTATTCTCACAAGCAACCCTGTATTTGCTCTCAGAAAGCGCATTTCAACTTGTCACACAAGCCTATCTTTTCCTAATGACCTTGTACATCTATGTTTTTTTTTTCATTTCAGATTCTTTTCAGGAGGAATCCAATTTTGTTTTGAAAATAAGCAAGTAACTATGCCCATCACGCTCCGCTTCTGTCTGGGCAAGTTCGTTGCAGGTGCCAATCACACTCTGGGTTTTTCGTTTTCTTTTTCTTTGTATCACTTTTATCCATTTTGACAATTATTTTGAATCTGAGTCCGGTACTTCATGATGATATCTTGAGTGGGAACAGTTTCTCACTATTTACCATGTCCAAATCACTCAGTGCCATGGATTTGCATATAAAGCTTCCTTACAGCCTTCTATTCGCCAAAGTAAACAGCCCTAACCTCCAATTCTATGGTCATAGCTGCAGGAATTTTTCCCTGCTATCATCTGAGTTAACCTACTCTGCAGCATTTCTTATGCATTGACATTGTATCTCAAGTTGGGGGCCGAGAACTGGAAGCAGCGCTCCAGGCGAGGACTAAATGGCATCTTAAACAATTTCAACATGACATATTATCATTTTTAGTCGAAACCCTTATTAACAAAGCTTAAGTTGCAAGATGCTTTATTAGCTAATCTCTCAAATTGTCATGGTATGTTCATTGACTTATGTGCATATTTAACCGAGTTCATTCGGTTCCTTCACCTTCTTTCGAGTTCCTCCCTTTATTTTATACTGTCCAGATTTTCGCTGCGAAAATGAATTAATCACATTGAACTTCATTGATCTTCGTATGCCAATTTGCTATCCAAACCACCAACCTGTTTATGTCTCTGTCGTTCAAGACTATCCTCATCACTGCTAACAACATTTTGGATCTTTAAAATTTGTGGAAATAGAAGAGGAAAAATTAATTTGTTTTGCATAATGTTGATATTCAGTTTCGATAAGACAACACCCATATAGATTTAATCCACTAAAATTGGTCCAATGCGGAAAGAGATTAAATTTATGTTTGAAACTGATATCGCAGAGATCAGTCACAGCAATTAGAGTTCACCCATTGTAATGATGCCATAATGGATGGATCAGTAAGACATCGTTACCACAAAATAAACACAGTAACAAAGGTGGATTAATTTCCTATTCCACGATTGGATAATTGTATCGGGAGGGTGGGGCACTAACTGTTTATCACAAAGAACTGCAAAGATCATGGTAATTACACTTATTGGAAAGTACAAAACACCTTTATTGGCGCCAGAAGGTTCATACAAATTCCCTTTTATATGGGGCATGCACCAAGAACATTTCAGAGACAAACATCCGAAAGTGAAGAATTTAGTAATGGTGTTACGTTGATGACTTCTTAATATTCAGTAAAGCTTGGGAGGGACGTTTAAAAGAACTGCTCGACCGACTATAGGAAGCCTATTATTTTGTAAGTTTGGCGAAAACTGAATTTACGAAATAAAAATTTACATAATTAGGCCACACATTTGGACATCGTTAAGTGTTCCATCAAGATAAATAAGCAAATGTGTTCCCAGTGCCTTGAAGGGAACGAGAAGCTTTCAGATTTCTGGTAATGAGTGGATTTCATCAGAAGTTCATGCCAAATTTCAGCAGTGTAGCTACATCTTTGACTGTGTTACAGAAAAAGAAGAGGAGGTTGTAATGAACACGTCAGACTGTATCTGAAATCTTGAAAGATGTACTAAATACTACACCTGTTCTAGCAGCACCTGATTATAGAACGTAGGTTGAGATGGTCGTTGATGCCAGTGATGTTGGTGCTGAGTTGTTACAAGAAAATGAACTTGGACATGTGGTAACAGTTGTGGTGGTGGTGGTGGAGTGTGGGCGGGTGGGGGAAGGTGGGGAGGGTGTTGGTGTTGTTCTCACAGAAGTTGAAACTGCATCAGAAGAAATAATTAAGCGACTATACTACGATTCTAAAATTGAAGCCTTTTCAATTTAATGTGTTGCAACTAACCCTTCAGTGACAGTTCAACCTGCAAACCATCATCTTTGAACTTTCTGGAAAAAATTGAAATGAAAAATCCAGACTGCTCCAGTGCCGTGTATTACTGCAAACGTTCAATTTAGAAATCATACATGTAGCTGGACAAGGGAATATCACTGCAGACGCACTGTCAACACTTTATATTCAAAACAGTTGGCAAGCAGGAAAATTGCCAATAGACTGGAATGAACTTTATTCTTAAAAAAAAAACCTTTTTTTTTCATGCTTCCTGCAGATACACCATGGAGTCATCTGTTCTGTGAAGGTAAGCATTCTGCAGTGAAATTCCCTTGTCCAGCCACATGTAAGTAATGCAAAATAGGATTGAGGAAATAAAAACATACTTTTGCAATATGACGTTTCTGTTCAAGATGGATGTAACTTTTTAATTTATTGGGGACGCTGGTAATAATCTAAAAGTAGGTTCTGTGTGTGAGTGTGTGTGTCTGTGTGTGTGTGTGTGTTTATGTGTATGTGTGTGTGTGTGTGTGGTTTGAGTGTGTGCGTGCGTGCGTGCACCCATAATTAACTAACCTGGTGGATGGTTAGTAAAGACAGCTGGTTTGAGGAATGTAGGTAAAGGTGTCAGTTGTATGCATTAGATATTAGAGGTTCTGCTGCAGTGGATTTACTGGAACATACGGTGTTGTTATAAAATTGTGCATTACCCAACACGAAGCAAATTGATTGTAAAGCTTGTAGATTTTGGAAAGGAATTTTAGAAATTACTAATGCTTCAAAAATGAAAAAAAAATGTTTATTTAATTTTATTTTTGCCCGAAGTGGCATTAAATATTTTTACATTTTGGAAAATTTTACTTCAAAGAAGTGTTTGGTATATTTGAATCTAACTTGTCATGGTTTGCATATTCAATGAAAGACAATGAGCTGAGTTGTATGCCTGTTTGTGGAAGCAGCCTGAGATCAGCATTCGGCGAAGAAAATATGAGCATTTCAAGCAGCCCCCCAGGTTCAAGCCAAAACACATATTGGTTTTCATGCAGCTTTATTTCTAAACTCTTATCGATGCCGACTGGAGAGTTGAAGAGATTCAGATGCCGTGTGATACACCTTGTTGTAAAGTTAGTCATTTTGCCTTCGGTAATTCTATAGGATTTTCACGGCTAATAACCGATGAGGGAAGTGTTTTCAGACAGTTTGACAGGTAGTTTAAATTTGTGTTCTCACCAAGTGTTTGTTTTGTGTGAGAGGGGGGAGTTGGGGGGGTGTGGTGGGGAGTCAGGTGGCGCTGGTGCCAGGGGAAGTGATTGCAGTGGTGGGGGACATGCTAATTTATGCTTAGGCTGTTTTAAGTGTGTAGTTTAATCTTTTCAGCTTAAGTGTGTTTTTCTTCTTGTCAATAGGTTTAAAAAAACGTTTTGCGGGAAATCTATGACTTTTGGAACAGATGTTCATTCTCTTGTTTTCACAATACAAAATATTGATACTGATCAGTAAGACAAGTTATCATTTGGCATTTTGCATGCTCAGCAAATAAGATTGGCTTTGATCGTAGCAACAATTATTTTTAATTACTTCTCTAACATTCTCCCAATTGCTCTACATTAATAATTTTCTTGATTTCAAGTATGTGGCTTATTTGAGCATCTTACTTCGTCTTCATCACAACAACCAACACACCCACCGCCCCCACTATACTATTGATGAAATCTGTTCCATCTTAATTGTGCGATACCTGCACCATAGGCAAATGGAAATGGCTGCCGGCTATATAATTCTGGGACAATTCAGGATAGAATGAGCAAAGGCAACTAATACCGAAGCCGCTAACTCAGAACGCATGTAGGTGCTGATTCATGAATTAGTAGGCAGACATTGCCAGTTCGCCAGGTGCCTGAAATTATTTGCTTGATTACGTTTAATATGCAGATATATGAAGTAAAAACATAGAGAAGACAGCGTTTCCCTGCCACAACAGGATTATATACGATCAGGCTTAATAACAAAATGACAACCATTGTGAGATCAATGTATGCCAAATTGCTCTTCCTGAAAGCCTGAGGTAAGTATGTTTTTTCAATGTTCTTCATGCCTAAGTGTGTGGGATAAGTGTGCTCTGAGACTGTGGACATAACAGACAGTTTAGTTGGCTACAGAAATGCATCACTCCACATATAAAAATCATTGCAACAGAACTGAGTATGAAGCGCCTGGAGATAAGACAGAATTGAGGAGTGCGAGGAATTCCAAAAAAGATTTAGGCAGAACATGAAAGAGCGCCCTGGGGTCCGCTCGGAAAACGGTTTTCCATTTTGGAAGCTCATGAGAGTTTGGGTTCCTCAGTGCTGTGCAGTCAGAAACAAGTTTGTGGCACCACGCGCGGCTCGGCTGTACAGGAGGGGACAATACAAAACGGAATAGCAAAAGCGATATTGGATTCATTGTTTAAGAGAGTAGGCTAGCCTTTCTTTGGCCGAGGGCATTACTACAGGGTGTAATATTGCCTCCCTGCTGCCAAAGTGAAGAATGCCATGGGGTGGCTGCAGGAAATTCTTCGGGGTGGGGGCTTGGTGGGGAGTGTGGTGATCAGACCTAAGGTCGAGATCCACAATGGGACAAGTTATATGGTAGGAAGGGGGATATGGACCTGCAATCATATTTTAGAGAGCCAGAAATTTAGCAAGTATGAACTCAATTGTAGTGATAACCAGGTGAATCCCAGTACCATGTGCCAATGAGAACAGAAATAGGAGGATACAGCAAATGAATGAGTGGCTGGAAAGTGGTTGCAGGAGGGGAATGCTTTTAGATCCCCTGAACACTGGGACTGGTAATGGGGGAGATGGAGTCTGTTGAAGTCTGATGGACGGCACCTGATTAATGCTGGGTTATAGTTCCTTGTGGGCCTTTTGCTACTGGTTATGGGAGGGCTCACAAATAACACGGCAGTGGTGATGGAGCTAAGAGGTAATAGTAGAGCAAAATACCAGAGTGCACAAAATACTGGACGGTACAAGTAGTACTCTTTTAGAGAATAGCAAGATAAATAAATAAAGTAAGGGTATGGGAGAAATAAACAAACTTCAACTCAGGGTTAATATGCATGCACTTGAATTCATGAGGTATACTAATTATTTTTGGGAGCTAGAGGCGTGGATTGTCTCGTTAATACATGCTGTTTTGACGATAACAGAGACCTGGCTGAAGAACGGGCAGAACTGGGTGTTGATATTCCTGGTTACAAGTTGTTCAGCAAGCATTGGAAATGAAGGAAAGGAAGAGAATGGCTATACTGGGAAAGGAACGCCTGCAGTGCTGGAGAAGGAGGATATCCCAGAGCGTTCAAGGGTGAAATCGACTGGCTAGAGCTAAGGAACAGTAAACATGCAAAACATTGCCCAGTGTACTCACGAGACAACCAAAAGAGTGAGTAAGGCATAGAACACCAAGTCTGCAGATAAATTACAGTGGGATACATGTATAATAGAGTAGACACAATGGGTGATTTTAATTACCCGAATGTAGACCAGGGCAGAGGGTGTCCAAATGATGGAGTGAATTAAAATGTCCTAGATTGTGTTCAGAAGAATATTCTACAGAAGCATACACCACTTCCAACAAGAAAAGACAAATTACTGGACCAGGCTCTTAGACATCTGGCCGGCTAATTGGAGCAAATGCCATTGGAGGAGCATTGAGGAGACACTGCTCATTGTATTCTTCGTTTTTGGGTTATGAAAGAAAAGGACGGTAGTCCAGATAGACTGGAACAAAACAAAGATAGAATTGTTACGGGCAGAGTCAACATATATTCTACTGAAAGTGAAAGCTTTGACGAACAAATGCAGAGCTTCCTAGATGAAAATTGATATTGTTTTCAGGTCAGGAATTAAAGGTGCACTTATAACGTTGTCAGATAGAAAATTGGATTGAGAACCAACAGGAATACAGAAGGTTCAGAGCAGAAGTGAAAACATAGAATACAGAGACGAAGAGGGATTATGAAATAAAACTGGCAGTAAACATAAAGGTGAATCCCATCGACTTCTGTAGACAAATGAACAGTAATATGTTGGGAAAAGTAGGAGTGGGGTCGATTAGTGTTCAAAAGCAAGATTTGCACATGCACGAACGAACGATGACTGCGGCATCAAATGAGCATTTTTCATTTGTCTTTAACGAGGGTTTAGATTCTCACTACGCCATGGTGCCAGAGGTAGAAACTATAACATCAGAAGGGTTGAAAATCGTTAGGGAGGAAATGCTGAATAGACTGACAATGTAGTGGTACCCGGTTTGGAGCAAGCAACGATACTAGGGGAACTGAGAGTGCTATTTGCACCGGCACTGGCCATAATCTTTCACTCCTCCTTCGAGTCAACAGAGTTGCCAGAGGACTGGAGAACTGGAAACATTAACCATTGCTTAAAAATGTTTGCTAGGATAAGCCAAGCAATTAAAGACAAGTGAGTTTAACTTCTGTCTTGGACAAGATTTCTAGAGACAGTCATTTGTGATAAAATGGAATAATATGGGTTGCTTAGGAACTGCCCACATGGAATTCAAAAGGGAAACTGTTGTTTAACTAGGATGTCCGAGGTTTTGAAGAGGTAGCTGAAAAAAATCGATGAGGGTAATGACCTTAGTGAGTTGCAAATGGATCTTCAAAAGGCGTTTGCTACAAAGCAATGCAATAAAGTGTGAGAATAATTATTGCTCACGGAATAAATGGGACATTAACAGAAATATAGGAAGGAAAGTGTAATGGTCAATAGATATTTTCCTTGATGGAGGAAGGTAATTAGTGGTGTTCTCCACTGTTTGATATTGCAACCATAGATTTTCCTGATTGTATTGAGCTTGCAAACAATATAGACAAGTGGTGGAGTGGCCAGGTACTTGGCAGATTAAGGTCAATGTGGATAAGTGTGATGTGATGCTTTGTGTTAGGGGGAGCATGGACAGGCAAGGTAAAGTAAAGGGTGACATTTCAAGTGGGTACAGGAGCTAAAATATCTGGGTGAATAATTGTGCAGATCATTGAAGTTTGCAGGACAGGTTGAAAGAACAGTTCATATACAGATTCATAAAATTTTGTTTATAAAATATCATTGCAAGATTTTTAATTTAGATAAGATTACACAGAGTGAGGAGTAATGTATTAGCCAAGATAGCGGATTGGTTAACAACTAGAAAGCAGAGAGGATAAATGAATGGGATTTTTTTCGGGATGTCAAGCTGTGCCTAGTGGGGTGCCAGAGAGCTTGACCTTTGGGCTCCAACTATTTCCAATCTACATTTACGAATTGGATTCAGGACTGGAAGGAGCTGAAGCTAAGTTTGCATATTAAGCCAAATTGGGTGGGAAAGTAAATTGCAATGAAGAAAGAAGAAATCTGCGAATGGATATGGGCAGTTGGGTGAATGGGCCAAAATTTGGCAAATGAAGATTAACTTTGATAAGTGTAACGTTATCCATTTTAGTCGGAGGAATAAAAAGGCGACTGATAATTTAAATGGAGAGAAACATCAGAACAATTCAGAGCAGAGGGATATGGTTGTCCTCGTGCACGATTCGCTAAAAGTTAAGTTGCAGATACTGCAGATAATAAGGAAGCCAAATGCAATTTTGGCATTTATTGCTAAAGGAATTGAACTTGAAAATAGGGAATTGTTGTTACAATTATACAAGGCATTGGTGAGACCGCACTAGGTTTACTGTACAGAGTTTTGGTTCCCTTACTTGAGGAGGGATGGAGTCGTAGTGGAGGCTGTTCAGAGGAGATTGATTCCATAGAATGCAGGCCTTGTCTAATGAGGAGACATTGAGCATTATAGGCCAATATTCAAAAGAATTTTAAAACATAAGAGGAGATGTATTTGTGGTATACAAGATGATAAATGAGATAGACAAAGGAAATGTGGGGTAGATGTTTCCCCTTCTGGGGCATTCTGGAACAAGAGGCCATATATTTAGGCTATAAGGTGGTAGATTTAAATCAGAGATGAGGAAGAATTACTTTTCTCAAATGCTCTTAAATCTGTGGAATTCACTATCAAAGAGTGTAGTGGATGTGGAACGCTGAATACATGTAAGCAGGAGATAGACATATTTTTAATAATTAATATGTTGAAAGGTTATGGTGAGTGGGCAGGAAATTGGAGTTCAGTCAGAAATCAAATCAACCATAATTATACTGAGTGGTGGGCCAGGCTCGAGGGGCTGAATTGCCTAATCATGCTCCTAGTTCTTATGTTCTTCTAATGCATATACTATCCTTGGCTTTATTAAGAGGCGCATAGCATACAAGGGCAGGGAGATTTCATAAATTTATATAAAGCACTGTTTAGATGTCGGCTGGAATATAGTGTTCAGTGCTGAGCGCCAATGTATAGGAAAGACGTGAACAAATTGAAGAGAGTGCATATGAGTCTTAAAGGAATGTTTCCTGGAATGGAAAAATGTCAGCTATTGGGATAGATTGTGTAAACTGGGATTGTGCTCTTTGGAAAGCAGAACACTTAGATTGGATTTTAAAGATATGTTCAAAATGATGTGGGATCTGGACAGTGCAGGTAAGGAGACACTATGGCGCTCATAAGTGATGAAAAGCGAGAGGGCTCAGATTTAATGTGATTTGCAAAAGAAGCAAAGGTGGTGTGAGAAAAACACGTTTTACACACAACAAAGGATTCTCGTCTGGAATTCAGTGCCTAGAAACCTGGTGCAAGCAGATCGAATCTTTGCATTCAAGAGGGCGTTTGCTGCTTTCTTGAAAATAAGCAAAGTGCACGTATACAGATAAAAGGCAGGACAATGGCGCAAAGTGATGATGCTCATTTAGAGATCCGGTGCCGACACAATTGGCCGAATGGCCTCCTTATGTGCTGTTAAAATCCTGTTATTCTGTGTTCTCTCCGTTTCTATACTGTGAGGTACCCTTAGGTTCTTATATGATTTAATGACATCAATTATGTCTTTTTCTCAAATGCAACGGGTAAGTGCCAAGCCTGTTTATCATTTAGGCATAACATACGACCTCCATCCCAGCAATAAGTCGAATAGACAATCTCTGAACTACTCCTAACACAGTTACAGCCCTATTTATAAGCTGCCTTACTGGCGGTTTTTCAGGCCGGAATAACAACAAATTTCCTCGAATGGAAGTCCCGATAGATTCCCGCCTACCCCGAGCTTTCTGCAATTTTATTCAGGCACTGGTGCGGCTTCGTGCTTGACCCAACTGATGTCCCAAAGTGGCCAATAACCTGAATACTTAATACTGGTCCCACACGCTCTCAATTTTTAGGCTGGCCAGGGGATTTCATGGGTTTTATGCACAACCTAAAATATTCAGGCAGTAGTTGGTGATGGTGGATGTGGGCGGGGTCTCCTTCAGAAGACCGCTTTTAATTTCAGGCGCAAACTCCTTTCGGTCAAATTAACACCAAGTGTCCCTCTGCCCCTACAGCTTGGCCAAACACCTCTTTCAAAACATCGAAGACCCCTGAATTCCATCTCTGCCCTGAGACAAACAAACAACATCTGTTCATGTAAGACCAGAAATCAGGGTCCGGCGATGGCATGCATTCCCAATCCTCTCCCCGGCAACTTCTGCCCCTGTCGGAACCAGAGCATTTCAGGTTGGCTGACATGTTTAAGGCGAACTGCCTCCCGACTGAGGGCTGTGTTCCCACGTGCAGCCGTTTAAGGCTCGTTGGAGTGCCAATCCACTGTGGGGCAGTCAGTTTTGGTGGGATGCGTGCTCTGCCAATTCGTTGCATTGTGGGACGGGAACCCCCAACATTCTAAGTAAAGGTTCGACACATTTCCTTTTTTTAAAATTGCAAAAAGAAAAGGCAATGTTTCAGATGCGACCCAACCCAGGCAATCTACAGTTGCAGTTAACCTTCCCTTATTTTGCTATTTTATTCCACTTGCAGTAAATTACGTCATTCCATTTGCCTTCCACTCAATTGTATATACGCACTAACATTTCTGTAATTCATCTAACAGCAAATCCTCTTCCTTCTATATAATTGAGTTTTACCATCTCTTTCCAGATAAATAGCATTTTGCTTTTGCATTCTCTGAAAATGAACAGGTTCATTTTCTTTCACATTATGCACCATTAGCCATTTGTCTGTTCATTCCTTTCACCTTTTCCTTTGCAATTTCAAAATGTCGCCAGTAACGTGTCTTGCTACCTATCTTAGTGTAATATTCACATTTAGCTCGGAAATATCCTCTCCCTACCTCCACGTCATAGGTGAATAACGTAAATACCTGAGAGCAATACTCTTAACCCCTCAGCATTCCAATAGTTACAAGGACAACAGTTACTCCTTGCCAAAAATAATATAATTTCCCCCGACCCATGACCTCTTTTTATTTGTGCTGGAGTTTGAGGGGGCACGAATTCAATTTCCTTTTGGAAATCAATATGCACCAGATCGCACGTGCCCCTTTAACCACATTAATTCTTACATCCTCAAAGGACTCAAAGGAATTAAAAAAAATATGAATTTGCTTTGATAAAACCCTTTTTGCCCACTCTGAATCCATTAGGATGTCCCCAGTTCCACGCTATAAACTCCATCTCGTTTGCTTTTCGTTTTGCCAGTGGCAGATATATGGCTAGCTGCCCAATGGTTCACTGTTTTCTATCTGCTTAATTTTTTGAATAGTGGAGTTACATTAACTATATTCCAAATAATATTTATTTTTCAATGCCATATACCTTAATGAACATTAGAATTATTAACTCAAATGACTATCACTAGAATTCTATTGACCTAAAAGTTAATCTATTTTTGCAGTTCTCTTTAGTCTTCTTAGCCTTTTATTGGCCTCGAATAAGTTCAGAACACTAGACTTAGACAATGTTCTCTCTTCCATAAAATTAAACAAGACATTTCATCATGTCATGACTATTTTGAGTTCATTAGGTACACCTGCCTAAATGCCCATCACCAGGTCCAGAATATCTGACTCTCTAATATACAGCACATCGAACTGCTCCAATAACCTGTATAGAAACCGATCTGTGAACTTATCCTCCAGTTTATGTTTGCAGAACTGAATGTCTATTTTAATGCAGGTTTCTTCATTTTTTAAACCGTGGTAATTCCATTTCATTTCTGTGAAGCTCCAATAATCTATTCCAGGGTACCCATTCTAACAGTCGTTAAACAACCTAAAACTAAGCCCAGAGCTGAATCCTTCACTTTGTTTTTTTTTTGTATTGCTACCGCATTCTGATTCTTCATGTTGATCTTGAGAACTAGGTTGATCCATTCCAAATGCACTAAAGTCATACTTAATTAGGAGATCAACTCCAACACGTTCTTTTCTTCTTTGCTGTCTTTCCAAAATGCCAATTACTTTGAATATTCACCCTCCAGTGTTTGTCAAAGCAGTGAGTTAAAACGTCGAAGTGCTTTCTGAAGGGTTAGAAGGATGTTGCTTCAGTTACATTGTTAAAGTTGTTTTTATCTTGCTGTACATTTTCAACAAGAACTTTGGACTGATCTTTTTGCTTGCTCATCTGTGCATATTTGATAGGTGTGCTTTTACAAAGGAAGCTTTACTTCGCGGCTGTGGAGGCTGACGCCCACAGAAAGCACCAAGGCAACGGGTTAGGCAACTATGCCACTTGCCCCAGAAACTGCTGGTAAAGGGACATTTTCACGCCTTCGATATGCTAATGCCAAACATCTGAATGCTTGAAATCAGAAATGTACACTTTCAGCTTCTTACACATTTGGAATTCCGTCTTTCCCAAAAACAAGCCAATTGTTGTGGTAGCAAATGGCATGAGCAGCAATTTGCAGATCCCCTACTTCTGTTTTTGCTTGGTTTCTGCAAATCTTGTTGTTTCAATCGTACATTTGTATGTACAGCCCCTTCACCTCCATTTTTTATTGTAAATACGGTTATGACAGTCCCGCTGCCTTACGTTGTCCTTTTCCTTTGAGTTACCACATTTTCCCTCACGTGAAAGGCGCATAGCAACAGCGCACTACCATTTTTTTTTTTATAAAAAATGTTTTGCTTCACCGTCCCCTTTGTTAGGCTCATGGGGAGTTCCAGCACGGTTAAGCTGAAGCGTGACGCAGTGGTACAGCTCCCAATTTCTCCGGTATTGGTGGCACTATCCCAAGAATCCAAGTTTATTGGACCCACAGTTATCATTGATAAACTTATTCAACACTCTGATCTCATTGATCCTCTGTGAATTTCCTTGTGACTCAGGTAATAATTAAGCAGTTATAGCCTTTTAGAAGATTTTGTCTGAAATTTGCCTCATCTATTCACACTCCCAACTCAGAACCTCTTACCCAGTCCGATCCTTGTTCTCTGTACCTATGTTACCTAACATAAATCGAATGCTCCAAATCCCGCTGCATGCAAGTTTCGTGCTTCAAACAGAGGTTCAGAACTGGACAGGCATCACTATGTCTGGTCTCTCTTTGTCATCTACACAAAGCTGTTGCAATTCCATTGACTATACTGCCTCCACGACAAGTCTTCTCAATTAGCACCAAGTCATGGCCACATCCGTCTTCAACTCAACGCCATCTGCACCCGCACCCACACCCCCCCCCCCTCCGTAGACTCCCATGAACCCCACTCCACTTTCACCCATGCAAGTCGCAAGAATCTTGAACTTGTACAGTTGTAATGGCTGACCTTCCTCAACTATTACCTGTCGGTTTTCCATACATCCTTCTTTCACAGTTACAGTTAATTTTCCCTGGCCTTACGGCAAATCCAAAATCTTAAGCCTGATAGCTGAGACTGTGTCCTGGATTAAATTGCCCTGATAGCTTTCCTCCTCCCGGCATCATTTCAGTTTTGGTAGCTCTTATCGTTCCAGCTCAATAGGCCTGAGCCAAATATCCTTAAGCATCAGAAGCTTATTTCAGGAGCTGTTGACCCGTATCACTTTGTAATCCTCGACAACCCGCATACTGACGTCTTAACACATCACCTGGCCTGCGATGCTTAGTGTGTTTAAAGCAACTACTGAGTTTGTTTTTAAATAAATGAGTCTATTCCTGTCTCTGCTCATAATCTTGTTATTGAAAACACATTCCATTTACCTGATTGAAATTTAGGATCTTAAGAGAAGATAACTAGAACATTCTCATTCAACAATAAGCTACCAGTTTCCCTGTGATGTCACACGATGAAACTGGTTTCCTAAATGCACACTCTGAACACTCATTCAGGCGGCTATCCCGGCTCGATCTCCGTGACTCTTGCTCCACGCGGCCCCTTTCAGCTGCATTGTAACTCCGACATTATTCGCTTTCCTCTGTGTCCTCTGCTGTGACTCCAACATCTCTCCAGCTTCCTTACGCTCATTTACATATAGATATGTATAGGAAGGTTGTAAATTTTTCTCCAGCTGTGTCGCAAAACGGGTATTGTCGTTTCGGCGGCACGTTCTGCAGGTCGACCGATATTTAATTATTTTCAGTGAAATTCGTGTTAGACGCAAAATGCAACTGTTGGCCGATTGAATATCGCCAATTTTTCGCCACCTAATGAACCTAATAATTGCATATTTATTAAAAAATATGATATCGGATCAGACTTTTAAGCTTTTTTCCAATTTATTATTCTACAAAAAAAAAACAATTACTTCAATAGGATCAATACCATAGGCAGCAGCTTCCGAACCCAAAGCTGCTATGCTCTAGAAGGACACGGGCAGTAGATATATGGGAACACCACCAACTGGAAGTTTCCCTCGCTGCCACTCAATACACTGAATTGGAAATATTTCGGCTTTTCTTCACTGCTGCTTGTTCAAAAGCCTGGAACACCCTCCCTTACAGCCTGTGGATGTATCTACACTACATGTACTTTAGCTGTTGAAAATGCAACTAACTACCACATTCAGATTGGCATTTCTCGATGGGCAATTAATGCTGGACCAGCCAGGTACACCCATATCACATGAATGAATTAAAAGGAAGGCCTAAAGTTTTGAAGAACAATGAACTGCTGCACTGATTACAAGCGATAGTTCCCCTCCAGTATATAAAAAAACATAATAATGGCCCTCAGTAAATGTCAACTCTTACTTTGTTCTATAGTTTTGATGTCAGGTTTAATTTCTTTGTTTAAGCCATTGTTAAGCTTTCTGCATTTTCCAGAACGCACCCTGGTTAAAGGTCTATGTTGGCAAATCGATTATAAAAAAAAACATGGCTCTCATGCGCACACAGCGATCTGTGCAGAAAACTGCACCAAATAGGTAATCTTAAAATAGAAATGTATTTTTTGTTTTACATTTTGCTATTCCACAGCAATAATTATTCCTTTGCTTGGAATGTGTTATTATATTGCCATCGTTACTTTAACCTTCGAATTAATCTATAGCAAATCGAAACCTAATACTGTGCTTGGAATTAGTCTGTACACACAATGTAATTTTGATCATTAACAGAACGGAAATTGAAACAGATTTCAAGGGAAAATGTTTGGAATGTTTTTATGTTTGGAAAATAAAATGTCCTGAATTATCTAGGCAGTGAGCTATCTGAATTAATAGGTGTCCTGCTTTGATTTTGTTTTCATATCTGTTAGCTTCACTAATTTTCAGGATTATTCTATCTCTATGACAAAGTAACACGTTCGGACATATTAGAAATGTAAAGGAGAACACCGTTTCATATAGTGAACCAGTTTTCCTAGTCAGTAACCAAATGAAAAGTACACTTATTGGAAAGTTTTTTTTTTTCAACGTGCTGCTCCCTTGCAGAATAAATGGCTTGATTGGAAGTTTCTTTGTATTGACCGACATGGTACAAGATTAACGGGCGAATCTTGCGCAGGTTTTTCATGAAGATTGTGCCCAGAATTGCTTTCAGGGATCACCTCTGTATGACCCATCTTTACTCCTCAGATTCTAATCCCTTTGCTTTTAATTATCCTGCTAGAAGAAATGTGTTACCCCGTTACATTTCTCGAACTACATGAAAAATATTGCCTGCGTTGAGTTCTGCTTAGCCCACAGTGTTACGGGAGATAGCTGAACATGGGAACTATGAATTAGTTACGGAAAAGTAAATTTAATGAACATAATTATGATGATGATAAGGCACTTGATGTGCCTTCGCTGCAGAAATTGAGGGGTCATTGCTTCCATTGCGATCCAAAATATCCATATATATATATTACGATCAGCTTACTCACGAGCTTCGGCACAGAGGTATGTGGAGGCCGAGCTGCAGATGTTGCCACACATCAAATGTATAAATGTTAACTGTTCATGTAGCTCCTGAAGAAAATCAGGCCCTTTAGTTTTAAGTTGTGTCATTTGGTTATTATTCAACAATGGGAAGCTGTGACTGCGATTTGCAAAGGTAAGGATATCGAAAAGAACAAAGAAGAACAAAATAAAGTACAGCACAGGAACCAGGCCCTTTGGCCGCCCAGGCCTGCGCAGATCATGTTGCCCATCAAATAAATCATTTTTCACTTTCGGGAAGTGGGAGTGGAGGAACGTCAGGGGTGAACTACAAACAAGGTAATTGGGAAAGTAGTGATAATTTGAAAAAAAAACGTTGTCTGGTAAAAGCAAAGAAAAAACATTGATGTTTTACCAGAGCCTTAGGACCAAGAGAATAACAATGGAAAGGGTAGAGAGGAGTAGAGGCATACATGGCAACTTTTGCCGAGATGCTGTAGACTTAGCAGGGTTCTTAATGAACTGTTTCGCTGCGTCTTCACTTAGGAGATTGAAGGAGCAGGTATTCTAGTTAAAGCGGAGTACAGTTGGCATATAAGCGTAGGATTAACCAAATTCAAAAATGATTTATAAAAGTGAAATCTTGTTTAACAAACCAGTTTCATTTTTTTTAAAATTGTAACTAGCAGAGTCATTAAGGTGTAGAACAATACGCATTTATATTTAGATTTTCAGAAAAAAATATGAGAAGTTCCCAAACTAAAATATATTCGTGCACACCAGATTGGTGTGCTGCATGATGACAGAGATTATGAACTCGTTCATTGATAGAAAGGAGGTTAGTGATAAATAGGTCATTTTCATGTTCACAAACCCCAATTAGTGGATTGGCGAATATATCAGTGCTTCTGTCCAAATTATTCACAACCTATACCAGTGATTTGGATGTTGGTGTTGAAGGTGAAAGATGAAAAAAAATACCTTATTTTGGATTGCAATGGAAGCAATGAGCCCTCAATTTCTGCAGCGAAGTCACATCAAGTGCCCTATCATCATCATCATTATGTTCATTAAATTTACTTTTCCGTAATTAATTCATAGTTCCCATGATCAGCTATCTCCCGAAACAAACCCCTCTGGAGTTCTGAGTTCTGGCGAGGTTGCAAGTACTGTTCAGGTAATTTGAACACGATGAGTAGACAAAGCACTTGAGGATGGAAAATACTGAAGAGAAATGTGGGCTAATCCACTTTGGCACAAAACACAAAAATACAGTGTATTTCTCAAATGGGGAGAGATGAGATAGCATTAAACTGCAGAGGGATTTAAAAGTCCTTGTTAATGAGTCAATGAAAGCTAATATGCATGTGCAGCAAGCATTTAAAAACGCAAATAGTATGTTGACATTTAAAGCAGGACGATTTGCTTATAGGATAAATATGTTGCCGCCCAATTATACTGAACATTGGTGAGACCACACCAAGAGTATTGTCTGCATTTTTGCTCTTCTTGCATCAGGAAACATTTATCTGCCAGAGAGTGGGTGCAGTGAATGTTCACCAATATAGTGATAGGGATGGACGGGCTGCCCTAAGGGGAGAAAATAAATGTACCCACCTTTATTATCCCGAGGTGTAAAGAGTGTAAGTTGACATCATACAAAAATATGGTATAGGGTTTTCAGCTTAGATCCAGTAACGATGTTTGCCCGGGCTGCGGGCACATAATCTCAGAATAAGGGGTAGACCATTTTTGAGTGAGAAAGGGAGGATTTCCTTCCCACAGAGGGTGTTGATAATTTAGAATTCTCAATCCTCAGGCCAATGGAGCCTGAGGCGTTGAAAATGGTTACGAATGGGTTCGATAGATTTCTACATTTTAAAAGCATCTAAAGAAGCGTGGTTAGTGCAGGGAAATTGTGCTGAAGGAGAAGATTAGCCCTGATCTCATTGAATGGTACAGCGGACTGGAAGAGATGAAAGGCCTACTGCTGCTTCTATTTGTCATGGTCCTTTTAATGAGAACGATGCAATTGACACATCTATACTGCTGACGCATATATTCAATAGTCAAAGTGTTCCAGCTACCTTAAGGGGGTGATAGTTTTCCATTCCCACCATCTGAATATTTGGCAGCGACCTCATCAAACCAGTCAATGGAGTACTCCAGTCATTCAGCTCTCCAATAATCGATAATTCACATCAAGTCGGACTTCTGCCATGCTCACGGGAGGAAGTCCCACCTTAAAGAGCGGATTGGCCAACAGTTCTCTCGTCAATGCAGCATCATATTCTGAAGTGGATAGCACTGGGACTGCAATCCGTCCATCATTTTAATGTCCCGCAAGTCCTGGAACAGGTAGGCTTTTTTGAGTTCAGGGCGGGAAATGAGGTGATCGTTGGGTGATGGATAGATGGGTTGCAGTGCCAGTAGAGAGATATCGCGGGGGTGGGCGGTGTAGATTGTTGAAGGTTATGCGGGATTGTGGTGTGGCGAGGCATTGGGATGGAGAGTCCACAAGTGTCAGATCATTTCCCTGACAGGTGGCGCACAAAGTGAATTGGCATCGGGTTTAGGAGGTCCGTGCCCGACAATTCCATCCTACATGCCAAATCCCTGAATATGGCTCATCCTCCGGCTTCGCCATGCCGCTAAACTCCTGTCAGTTTAAAATTTGAGGCTGAGCTTCCAAAGCCCCAGAAGCTGTCAATATTTTGCCATTTAAGGGCGTCAATGTAGGAAATGGCGAGTCGGTCCCAACTTAATGTGATGCGCTGTGAGAGGGGAACACTTGTAAAGGAAAGTGATTGAATTGATATTCAAGTCTGTGTACGTAGAGTCGCGTAGAATGTAAATGCTTTGGAATTAAGATGTTATTATTTCTGGTGGTTGACAGGTTTTCTGGGAAATACCTGTACAGCCTTTGTTTAGCCTACTGTCATCCTGAAGATAAATTTGTCGAACTTATGTAAGGTACGACTTGTTTTTGTCTGTGGGGTCAGGTTGCAATGACTTCATGATAATTAATTATTGTGTCTTGTTTTTCTCCATGGAGCCTAAACCAGTCATGTGAGAGACAGGCAGTCAATTGATATCAGCAAAATTGATAGACAAAATAAGAAAAGTAAAGCAGTGATATTGTAATCAACGAAATGTAATGGGGCAAGGCACATAATCTTGCTGGAAAATAAACTGAACTTGTAGGACGAACTACAGGCTGGCGTTTCTGATGATGTGGTAACGCTTATGAACTTTTTTTTGTTCTTTTACACAAAGTGGACATCTTCGGCTTGGGAAGTATTTATTACCCTCACCTAATTGACCATGAGAAGTTTGTGGTGAGCTGACTGCGTGAACCATTGATGTCGCTGTGGTCCAGGCACACCAAAAATGCTGAAAGGGAGAGAGTTCCATTATGTTGTGCTAGCGACAGTGAAGGAAGAGTGAAATACTTCTAAGCCAGGGTGGTGGAAAAGTTGGAAAAGAACATCCAGCTAAGGGTACTTCCATGTAGCTGCTTCAATTGCTCTCCCAGATGTGGAAGTCACGGATTTTGAAAGTGTTAAGAAGACTTTGCGAGTTTCTGCAGTGCATCCACTGACTGGTGCAATCTGCTGTCACTGTTCGTCTGTGGTTCTGATGAATGGTTCTGGATATGGTGTCAGCTGCTTGATTTTTGTTAAGTTGTAATTCAGTTGCAAGATGTGGCCGCCGCTGGTGATGCCAGCGTTTAAATTTCATATTGCCATTCCGAAGGTACTTGTGAGCCACCATCTTTAACAGATGCAGTCCATGTGGGAAAGACATCATGCGACTTGGAAAATGACTTGAAGTTGATGGTGTTACCATGCACCTGCTGCCCTTCTCCACCTGGGTGGTCGAGGTATTGTGTTTGGAAGGTGTTGCCGAGAAACTATTGGCAAGTTGACTCTGTGCATTGCATAGATGGTGCTCACTGTTGCGACTGTGCTTATGTGGTGGGGGGCCTACTTGTTTATTGTAGTTGACGGCATGTCAATCAAGAGGCTTATTTCTCCTCGATGTTTCGAAATTCCTTAGTGCTGTTGGAGCTGCACTTAGCCAGGAAATTTGATAGTATTCCAACAGACTCTTGGGTTGAAGCTTTTGAATGGTTGACAGGCATTGGGGATGCATGTGGGGAGTAATTGTTTGCAGAATATCCCTCCTCTGCTCTGTATTTGTTGTTGCTGTCTTTCTATAGATGGCCCTCTTCGGTTTCTATTCAATACTAACACCCAGGATGTCGATAGTGGTTGGATGAGCGATATTAATGACATTGAATGTCAAGGGGAGGAAGTTCGATTCTCACTGGTTGGAGGTGGTCATTGCTTGGCACTTGTCTGATGCAAATGTTATGTGCACAATAAAGAATGTGGTCCAGGCCTTCCTGCGTATGGACTCAGAATTTCTCAGGGTCTAAGAAATAGGAAATTGTGCTGAACATTGTGCAATCATCACTTAACATCTCAACAGAGACCTTATATTAAAAACGAAAGCCACTGATTAAGTTATGGGATATAATTGGGTCTGGGGGACAACCCTGACAACCCCCTGCAGTGATGTCCTGGAATTCAAAAGGAATTACACCCACAACTGCCCTCATTTATGATGGGTATGAAGCCTTCATTGAGGAGCATCGCCCTCATTCCAAAACTTAACGTGAATGAGCAGATCATTCTTCAGTTTGATAAAATTGATTGCAGTGTTGTTGACTGCTGCCATCAGTATGCTGCTGATCAAAATTGAACTGAGTTGTCATTATTCGAGTTAAATTCTGTTACTTTTCTGTGGACAGATCAGAACGTGGCAGTTTGTAAAATTGATGGTTGAGAGGATAGTTATATTGCCATGTAGGAAAAACTTCGAAAAGGGGTCAGCAATTTCTGGAGCACAATTCTTCAGTATCAGAACTGAAATATTGCAAAGGTGCCTTTGCTGTATCCAATTATTTCAAACGTCTCTTTCTAACAGCTGAAGTGCAGAGAATTTGCTAATGACTCTCAGCTGTGAAGCTGCATACCTCATCAAGAGGTTGAGATGATCATTCATTCGGCGTCTCTGGCTGAAAGTGGTGGGAAATGATTCAGCATTGCTTTTGGCAATGATCTGCCATGCTCTGCCATCACTGGGGATGGACTGTTGAGGAGTCTGCTTCTCAGCTTAATTGGATACGATCATTCACGACTGGTAGCAACCAAAAGGAGTATTAGTTTGCCTCTTTTGACCTGATCTTAAGAAATTCATAGTATCGACATTCGATGTGATTCATCCTAGGGAAATCCTTTGCCGCAGCTTTTTCTTTTGTATTTGTCAATGGGATGAGGCCTTGCTGGTTAATCAAGAAATTATTTCACATCGCTTATTGTCCTTGCTCTGATGATATTTAAGAGTCAACCACATTGTTGTGCGTCTGGAATGACATGTCAGCCAGACCATGTAAGGTTGGCATATTTCCTTCCCTAAAGGGTATTAGTAAATATATATATTTTTTTACAACAAGCAGCATGATAAGACGTGCACTTCCAGGTTTCCTTTAAATTTAATTGCAATTCCACCACCTGCTGTGTGGGGAATTTACAACCCCCACCATTACATTGGATTAGCACACAATCACCTCTCCTCTGGTGGGCTCACTATTGTATTCAATGATGACGATTTTGGTGTAATTTATGATGCTTTCCGCACTCCTAGTCTGATTTTTGCTTGTGTAGCAGTGATCCCGAGTCTGGCACAATAGCCCAGGTATTACGATGGTTCACGTTGCAGTGTCAACAGGACTGGGTTTGTCGTTTTTATTGCCAGAGCCTAGGTCAATGCTGGGTGATCAGTCTGTATTAATTCCTATTCCTAAATACAACTGACTGGTGCACCAAGCTGTGTATGAGTTAACAACCTTCCTGTGGGCATGGAGACAAAATTAGGCCAGGCCAGCTAGGGATGGCATATGTTCCTCTCTAATGTATCAGATGGGTTTTAAGATAATTGACATTGGTTGAATGGTCACTATTAGAGTGACTAGAATTATAATGTTAGGTTTGTTAACTGAAATTAAATTCCTTCAGCTACCATGGCGCAATTCAAATCCATTCTCTAGAATATTTGCCTGGGTCTTTGTATTGCTTGTTGGGTGAACCTACGGCTACACTGCTGCAACTACAGCAACCCCCCCCGCCCCCCCTCCCTCTCCCCCCCTCTCCCCCCCCCACCACCCCCCCCCCCACCACCACCTCTATGCATATGTATTGAGTTAGCTAATGCCTTAATATGTTTTTATTTTGTCTGCTTATTTGAGATTAGGATGTGTGCAATGTTGGGTATCTAATGATTTAAGATCTAGCCACATCGTTTCAAATGTCTTCTTATTGATAAGTCAATATAAAATAGATTTCCCATTATGTAAGGAACCTATCAATATGTTTTGGTTATGAGAACAGCTTTACTACTAGTCTTGGTGGCAACATTCAGTGCTTGGCATAAGTTCACTAAAATAGCTCATAGTTCGAGTGACATGCATTTAAATATTAAAACGTTAAGACAAATTGAAAGCTTATATTGGATCAACACATTCAGATAAGAAGAGTTGTATAATTGTGTTGAGAGGAAACATAGACATTATTCATTCAAGTAACACATGTTCAAAAGGATGTGAACTCACAATAACTACACAACTACAAAAACGGCTTAGGGACGCGAACAGTCAGCTGACATAACCAAATATATGTTGTGAAAGAAAGGAACATTTTTGTGGCTAATAGGAGTGCTCCATTTTAAAAGAATTGACCGATGTTTAGAAACGAGGCTGAATGTTTTGCAGTTTGTTTTACTCAATGAACATTTCTAACTCCCCTCTAGACCATTGCTATAAGTACTGCTGATAGGTGTTCCATTCCAGTGAGTGTGATGGTCCCAGGCACGGACTGCTCGTCGGCTTTGACGCATTTTATCTGTAGTTAGATTGTTAAAATATAACTCAGCCTCGCTTTGGGGCCTGTGGTCTTTCTTATTTGTCAAGTGAGGATGTGACAGCACACAATGCTCTAATCACGGGACGGTAGTGTCCTGCTTTATTACCATTGCTCAGAGTAGCCTGTTGGGTTAACGAATGACTGCACATGATTACTCGGTCTTACACACACACATATACACAAAAGAAAATCGGAGCTTTCTACACTCTTTCACTAGAGAAGACACGACAATGTATCTCAAATGGTTTTCTATTCCTACTCATTTTTACTTACTTTACTTTGCAGAACGACAATTCTTTTTCCACAAGGTAGGTTCATAGCATCTCTTGGAATCGTAACAATATCGATTGTTTAGACCAGAACATTTGACGCAATTGGGCGTGTTTTGTTTGTTGACCAGAACATCGCAGCTGGTTGGACTGACCTGTAGTTTTCCTGTAGCTTTGCATTTTATATTCTTCTAATTTAATTATCCAATTCCCTTTTGAAAAGCTGGTTGAAATCTACCGCTGTCACGTTTTCAGCCAGTGCTTTCCAGCGTCTAGGAATGTGCTGCATTAAAATAAGAAAAAACATATCTTTTTCCTTGTGTCCAAGTCAGACATTTTACAGTGCACAGATGAAAATCGCCCTTTGGTTCTTATTTCATCCGCCCGAGATAAACGCTCCTCCCTATCCACCAATTCGAACAATGAGAGCAGAGTTTCCATATCCAGGCCCCTCATGATATTAAAGCTTCCTTTAATTTATCCTTTGAAGATCTACATTCTAAGGAGAGCTGCCCCAGGTTTTCTAATCTATTCACATATCTGAAGTTAATCAAAGCTGTAAAAAAAATATATATTATAAGTGGATTATCCAGTTTACCTAATACCGTCACATACTTTGTAAAGTTTGGCCATGTTACTTATGATATTGAAAAATAAACACGGACAACGCTGCACTTACTTCAATTTAATGATTAGCAAAGCTCATTTGTGCCACTCCCCCTAAAATTCCACTCAGTTTTTCATTCTGTGATTTTAATTCTGTAACTCAGTCTTCACAGAAAAAAAAAATGCCCCATTAGATGTTAACCTGCCTTTACAACATCAGAGATTTAATAAGAAACTAGCCAATATATTCTCAGTCAACCTTAATGTTATTCTTCCCCCCATATTATTTTGTGAATTACCGACCTTTTTTTGCTATGATCTGTACAACTTCTTACAGCAATTAATCAATCTCTAATGTCTCTTTCAGGACCATGAAATTCTAACGTTTGTGTATTACTGATGTTTCTGCTCCTTTCTCCGACATTCAAGGTGGTCTATATTCTGCGAATTTGGAACCTGTAACATTTCTTTACTTGAAAGAAAAAACCGTCAATTATGAGGCCAGATCACACCAGAATTTAGGAGTGACTTTATAAAAATGAACCAGATGCTCCTGGGACTATCAAAAATGCCGCTATCACACCATAACAATGTTTACCTTATCAAGTTTGAAATCTAAATTGGTGCTTCTTGAGCGGGGCATAAATAAATTTGGTGCCTGCCATATTTTGATGGTCGGGCACAATGTATATGGCTCAATGTTGCAGTAAATTGGAGTTAAGCAGTGTACCGGAAATATTGACAGTTGTGCATGCGTTTTCAATGTGGTTCAAAGTCCTGTCAGATGTTCATATGTTTTCAAAGTCAGGTTTTTGAGAGGATTCATAGTATTTTGGCAAACTGTGGATCAGTGTGGAGTGTCATGGAACATCTGCATCCTCCCAAATGTATACGTTGAGTCATAGTGCATCAACATCCTTGATGGTGTTCATTACATATCTCAGTCTTTCAGGAAACTGCCAATGTCTACAAGGATTCCAAGTGTAATTAGATCTCGCTACATGTTTGTGTGAATGAATAGCTAAATCATCCCTGACACGAAAGTACAGATGTTTCTTGATCTTGTGTGGTCCAGCCTGCTATGTTAAACATTCAAAGAACAAATTGCAAGACTAATTTCCATTACAATAATGTGTCAGTAATGCAGGAACCAATGAATTCAGTGTGGAAAAAAGCTCTGAAGCATTTGCCACCATTTTCCTCCACTCTAACGAGCCCCTCACCACACACTGCTCACTCCGAGGTCTCGAACATCACAAATCACATTCTTCAACCAATTCGATTCACGTGGTGTAACGAAAAGGCTGTTGGACTGGATACTGCAAAGGCTATGGGCACTGACGGCAATCCGGGGATGGTGCTGAAGATTTGCACTTCAGAAGTAGCCACTCCCCAGCCAAGCTGCCCCAGCTGAGAAGCAACATTGGCATTGACCTACCAATGTGGAAAATTGACCAGCTGTCTCCTATCAAAGAAATGAAAACAGCGAAAAAATCCATCCTGGCCAATTACTTCCCCATTTGACCATTCCCGTTCACCATTAAAGTGTTGTGAAGTGCCACCGACTGCGCTATCACGTGACATTTATTCAACCTGTTCACAGACAATCAATTTGTGTTTCAGCAGCATGGCTCAACCGTCAAGAAAATTACAGCTTTTCTTCAAACTTCGACAAGAGAGCTGAACTCAAGTCGTTAGCTGAGAGTGAGCATTTGACGAATTTTGACATCAAGGACTCCTAGGACTATTGATACCAACTGAAATTTTGGAATACTCTCCACAACTTTTGTTATAACCAGCACAAGGGATCAGGATTTTGGTTGTTGGCGGTCAATCATGGCAGCCCCGGGAAATCAATGCAGGAGTCCATCAGAATAAATGTCTACACCCAACCGCCTTCAGCTGTTTCTTCAAAGACCTTTGGTCCATGTAACCTAAACAGTCAAACCTCTCATTTCTACTTGACTGTTCAATTCCTGATGTTCAGCCGTCTCTTATTGTGTACCAATTAATACAAATAATCAATTCTTCCAGCACCCTATATGTCATACTCAAGCATTTTCACACAATGTTTTGCCAAGGTACTCATATCGTTGTGCTATTGTCTTTATCTGCCACACTCAGCACTAGCTTTCTGCACTTTGTAAGCTACAATTTTGAACTCAGTCATTGAACTTAATCAAGCGCAGAAGTAGGATTCTTCGCTGATGATTGAAAAATATTCAACAACGTTCCGGATTTCTCAAGGATGAAAGAGTCAATGGACATATACAACAAGATCAGAAACCATTAAGGATTACGTGTTGGGGAGTCGATATCATCGTGGTATTGTCGCTAGGCAATTAGTTGAGGGTGAGGGACCAGATGCAAAAGGTTGTTGACAAAGGCACGAATCCAAATACAACAGATGGTCGAGTTTGAATTCAGTGAGTACATTGAATTAAAAGTGTAATGTTGATGATAATGATGCCACTGTTGAAAACTCTCCTGGTTCACTGATGACCCATTGTGAAAGGAAAATTGCAAACCTTACTTGCTGTGGCGTATATGTGACTCCACGACCTACAGTAATTTGTTTGACTGATATATGCCCTCCTAACAGCGGCACTTGGGGATGGCAAATAGTTGCTGACCTAGCTCAGTGATGAGGGCTAATTAAATAAAATAGTAAAAATAGAACTGATATAAACACAAAAGCAGTGACTTTCGCCAAAGAAATAGAGAATCTAAACATTCTCCCTTTGCAATCAATGACATTACATTTGCAGGATATCCCCACGATCAGCAACCTGGAACCGTTGTTACGTATATGGTATTTACATTGCTTCCACAGTCTCGAAGCACAGAACCTTTAGAGTAACTCGCTTCAAGATCCGAGAGGTAAAATTGACAGTATTTGTTGCTGAAGCAAATGCTTCATTGTATAGGAATCTTGCAACACAGCGTTAAGCTTGTATATCTGAGTGATTGTCATTGTATGCGGCTCAATGTAACGCGAAAATTATTAGAGCGAATTGCATCACTTTTTTTCTGATCTATTGAGTTCAAAAATTTAGCTTAGAAATTGCAGAAAGCTAGCGCTGAGTGTGGCAGATAAAAATTATAGCACATCTACGATATGAGTCCTGCGAAAATGGAGCAAAATATTGTGTGGAAATGCTTCAGTATGACACATAGAGTGCTGGAAGAATGGATTATTTGTATTATTTGGTGCACAATAAGATACAGCTGAACATCAGGAATGAAAAAGTCAAGTGGAAATAAGAGGTCTGACAGTACGGGTTATCTCAGTTTATTGGAAGACACTGTTTCCATTATTATCTCTCTAGACATCTCATATAATCATGGAATCCCGGCTTTAGGCACCAAACAACGTTATTTTCTGCGCACAGGCTTTAATTTTGTGTTTTAGCTCATTTGCTGTTCCGACGAATACACTGGTAGAATTACATTTCATAGATCTGTATCTACCAAAAAAAAAAGCTTTATAGAATGGTTTACATAAATGCAATATATGATGACATACATTTTCGAGAGACACACATGTGCATATGGTATGCTTTGGATTTGAATGCGGTAGTGGGTACAGCAAAGACAGGAAGACACTACGATTCAGAGAAGTAACAGGGCAAAGACAGACAGAGATATATTTCTCAATAACAACACAATGGGCTTAACCACGATTTGCTCCCAATTGTTTTTGTTATCTCCTTCCTGAATAGGGTGGATTTTGTGCTGAAAATGCGAAGTTTATCTTTACCTTCAGACACTGCCCAGTATTACTTCACACCAGCAAAGCTGAAACGGCAGACATTCTCCAAACTTAATTCCCTAACGATTATTTGCAACTTTCTTATGAACCCTAAAATTAGAAAATGTTTAACCGTCCTTACAAAGTGGTATCAGCAGCAGAATAGTAATCCAGAAATCCAGGGTAATGCTATGGTGACGTGGGTTTGACTCCCTCCTCAGCAGCTGGTGGGATTTGATCATGAAAAACCTGGAATTGATAGCATAACGACGACTAAGAAACCGTTATTGATTTTCGTTAAAGCCCCGTCTGCCTCACTAATGTTCTGTCGAGAAGCAAATCTGTCTTCCTTACCTCTTCTGGATTACATTTGTATTCAGACCGACAACAATGTGATTGGCTTTTAAATGTTATCTAAACAAGGGGAATTAAGGATCGGTAGTGAAGTCATGTACAACTCATCAATGTAACAAATAAATAATTCTGCTGAGCTTAAAACGTAAGATTTGGGCTGTAACTACTCAATTATATTTATTTTTTATTAGGACAATAATCTATTTCAGTCTCTCTCTCTCTTTTTGGTGGCTCGTTTCCATCTTGTCCGTGTCTATCTTTAGTCCTCTCTCTCCCTTTCTGTCTCTAGGTCTCTGTCGCACCCTGTTTCCTTTCCTACATCTGTCTCTTAATTTTTACATCTCTTGTTATGTTATTTTGTGTTAATTTTTCCCTGTTCCTCGCGAGTGCCATTTCTAATTATAAACCTGTCTCCGATATTTTCTTTATCTTGCCTAGCGTCACTGAATTTTTGTCGTTCTATCATTTTATCCCTGTCGCTTATAGTGATATTGTTTTCTCCTTCAACGTCCCAACCTATCAACTATAGAATATCTGTTAGATGCAATGCACGCTTCTTGAATATAACGTGTGTATCTGTTTTCTGTATCCCTAAAAACAGGATAGCGTATACCGTTATACCAACACTTTGCAAACATCATCGAGGTGAACATGAGGGCCATCAATATAATCAGAGCCAGGAAATAACTTGCTCCAGTTAGCCATTTCAAGGTTTTAGAGGCGTACCATTAACAGTGAGAGAAATTGAACACGGTAACCTAGTTGACAGGCTCCTAACTCTTGAGGATAGATTTGTACTTTGTTTTAATGCAACGCACGGTTATATCCACATGCTGTTGTTATAAAAGCAGATAGGGCTGAGCTCTTCAGCTAAAACAATGTTATACATTGCAGAAGAGAATCACTTTCAGTTCCTTTCTAATATAACGAATAATCTGGCATCATGACAGCTAAATGTAAACAAATAAACAAGCAAAATTAAAAGCTTCTGAAAGAAAGTGTGGCTACCACACTGCGGGTGACAAGTAAAAGAGGGCAAAATCATTCTATCTCAGAAATATGTCAAGCTTCTCTCGTCCACCAAATTATTCTCTGTAAAAAGATAATTGAAGCTTTTCATTGCTGAAACATAACTGCAATCAACATTTACCATATCAGGAAAAATATGGATCTGGTACAGAGTAAATCTACATTTACATTGTCCAAGCAATTTCCCCACTCAATGTCCAAAGTAACGATGGAGTCCCACCTAATTTATCTACTAATATTTTTGAAAAATACTGCAACAGCATGCCTATGGCTCCTGCATTCTGGTGAACAAGTAAATTCTCCCGCTGTTTGCAGCCTGCCATCGGGAACACTGGAAATATTTGAAAGCTGGTTATCAACCTGTCTAGCTACATGATTAATGTTATTGCTTCCACGGTAACCGAGTTTAGAAGCAAGACTTGAGCACGGATCTAATTGGCTCAACAGAAGGGATGTCACACACTGCACGCCAAGATACCCTCCAGCCAAGGAGGAGCTCTGGAAAAGCTGGATAACCAAGCATGCAGTAAAGGTTTCTACAAAAGTTCCAATTAAACATTCCCAGCTCAGATAAACTGAGATTTAGCGACAGTGTAAATTATGATCTATACAGGTCCAAGTACTTTTTTTTTTTTCTCCAGTTCATGTACAGGATATTTCCTATTGGAATAAAATATCATCTGTAATTCCCCATTGAACACTCAGATCAATTCTAATTAAATTAGGACATTGCAGATTTGTGATAGCATGCGCCCTGCACAGAATGATTCTACACCACTTTTGTGTCAAAAAACACTCCAGGGGTATATACATCACAGTTTATGGACAGACTAAATCTGCATCGATAGTGCTGCATGTACACCAACAGGTAACAAATGAAATAGACAACAAAGGCCCTAAAACATTGTGCCCTGAAATAATCCTGGCTTTATTGAAATACAGGATGCAAACATTAAATGCTGTTAACAGTCAGAACATCAGCATATGTAGAGGGAATTGAGTTAAAGATTCAAGATGCAAAAATGTAAATATTCATTTAGTTGCCAAATGTTATGCATGTGGAGAGCGTAAAATGATATTTGTTGCATCTGATGCCTTGCCATGTAATTTGCCCTGAGATGAAGAAGGGAATTTGAGGAGAATTGGTAGTTCCCTGAGATGAATCAGGGGTGTTGAGAATAAATGGGCAGTTCAAGAGGGATATTCATGTATGCAAATGCCCATTCATAATGCTGATTCTGGCGCAGAACTACAGATATGCTTGGTACAGCCACACACTGGAGTTTGTTCGAATAGTCTCGAAGTGCTTGCTTATTGTAAGGGTTGATGGAACGGAAGATTGATAAGAGAGGAAAGTTATTGTGAGTCTTTGTGGAAAGGAGCAACGGTGAAGTCAGAAGCGCAGCAAATGAAATTGGCACGCCCAGGGGCTATTAATCACCATGGCGAATAGTCAACGTGTTTCAAAAAGAACAGAAAGCATGCTCAAATATCTTGTACAAAGGCAACTGAATATTTTGCTTTCCCATTTTTTTTCATGCTCAATAGTTAATTGGCTTCTGGGGGGACCACGCCCCTCACGCTGGTGCGCGTCCCGCTTCAGAGAGCTGCCAGACAATGGATCGACTGGCAGTTCTTTAGTCCCTGAGGTGACAGAAAGAAGAATGAACAGAAAAAAAAATGTTCATGAGGCCGACTGAGCCTAAGCCCCAGGAATTTGTAAGCCTGTTTTATGTTCAGCTTTTTGAGGTTTACTGCAAATACACTCAGGAATTCAATGCATCAATCAACGTCCTGGCTTATATATTGTAGATGGTGGACAGGATTTCGGGATTGCAGAGGTGAGTTATTCGTCGCAGGTTGCCTTGCCACTAACCTGCTAGTGTAACAGTAATATTTGCATGGCGAGTCCTGATCCGTTCCTGGACTATAGTATTCCCGGAATGTTAATAGTGAATTTTTCAGCAATGCTCATGTCATTGAAAGTCAAGGGACAATGGTTAGCCTCTATATGGTTGGAGAAGTTAATTGTCCGACTCTTGTGTGGCGTACGTATTTCTTGGTACTTCTCAGGCTAGACTGAATATTATCCAGATCCTGCAGAGTTTTTTACATGGACTGCTTGAGTAGCCGAGGAGTCGGGAATGGTGCTGAACATTGTGCAATCATCACCGAACATCCCCTTATGATCAAAGGGGGTGATTAGGTCGGGCGGCCTTCCCGATTTCTGGACGGTCATTTTAGAAAATGCTACCTGTGTGTCAAAATGTCGGGAACACGCTATTGTTGTTTAAATGTGCATTTAATTGCCTAATGTGACAATAAACAACGCTCAAAGTGCAATCTTACTGGTTGATGTTAGCAAGATGCATTCAAAGTGTAAACCATCTTAGGCGTCCATAATGATGGAGGAGACCAGTACATCACTGCCACAGATAAGACTGAAGCACTTTCTGCAATCTTCAGCCAGAAGTGCCGAGTACATGATGCATCTCGGCGTCCACCGAAGTTCCTCAGCATCGCAGATGCCAGTCTTCAGCCAATTCATTGCACCCCACTTGATATCAAGGAACAGCTGAAGCACTTTCTGCAATCTTCAGCCAGAAGTGCCGAGTGCATGATGCATCTCGGCGTTCACCGAAGTTCCTCAGCATCGGAGATGCCAGTCTTCAGCCAATTCATTGCACCCTACTTGATATCAAGGAACAGCTAAAAGCATGCAAAAAGCATGCAAATAATATAGGCCCTGACAACATTCCTGTAATAGTGCTGAAGGCTGGTCCTCCAGGACTAGCCGGGCCACTAAACAAATTGTTCCATACAGCTACAAGACTGGGATTTAACTGGCTATGTGTAAAATTGCATAGGACACATAAAGCAGGACTGATACAATACGGCCAAGTAGCGCTCCATCAGTCTATTCGCAACACCAGCAAAGTAATGGAAATGTCATCAGCAGTTCGACAGATGCAATAACTTATGCCGATATGGGTTCCACCAGGGCCCTTCAGGCCTTTGCCCCACTTCACCCTTGGGAAAAATAAGGACAATCGAGCCAAACTCCCGAGGTTTGGTGACAGTGATTGCCCTTGCAAACATAGCAGCATTTGACGAATTGTGGCATCAATGCGCCAAGCAATACTCGAGACAATGGGAATCGGAGGAAAGTTGTCCGTTGGTTGGAGTCATAACTAGAATAAATGAAGATGGTTGTGGTTTTTGGAGGTCTGACATCAACTCTAGGACATCATTGTTTGAGTTACTCAGGGTGGTGTCCCCGGCCCAACCATGTTCCGCTTCTTCAGCAATTACCATCCTTCCATCGTAAGGTCAGAAGTAGGAATGTTCCCAGATGATGGCACAACGTTCAGCAGCATTTTCGACTACTTAGATACTGAAGCAGCTTGTGTCCAAATGCAAAAATACCTGGAAAAAATCGAAACTGGGTCTGACAAATGGCATTCAAAATTCACAAATCACAAGTGGCCCTCTCCGGCAAGAGAGGAAACTACCATATTCCTCTGGCATTCAGTGGCGATTCGATCACTGAATTCCCCCACTATCAACATGCTGGGTGTTAACATTCAGCTGAAACAGACCTGAAATAACAATATAAATGCCGTGGCTACAAGACCAAGTCAGAGCTTAGGAATGCTGCGACAAATAACTCAACTTCTGAACCATTGGAGCCTGTCCACCTTCCACAATGCACATGTCAGGAGCCTGTAGAATCCTCCCCACCTGCCTGGATCTGTGCTACTCCCATAACACTGAGGAGGCTTTACGCCACCCAGGAGAAAATAGCCAGCTGGATTTGTAACAAATCCACAAACGTTCACTCCCTTCTCCACAGGCACAGATTAGCCGCAGTGTGTATCATCGAGAAGATGCACTGCAGGAATTCACCATGGCTCCTTCGACAGTAACGTGCAAACTGTCGAAACTAGAATCTAGCACAATAAGGGCAACAGATAGACGAGAAAAACACTTCAAAGTTACACTCAAATAACTCACCATCCTGAATTGCAAATGTATCTCCATTCCTTCACTGTTACTGGCTCAAAATCCTCGAACTGCCTTCCTAACACTACTGAGAGTATACTTCCACAAATGGACTGAGCGGCTTAATAAGACAGCTCACCACCAACTTCTCAAAGGAAAATAGCATTGTGGAATACATCCTGGCTCTGCCAGCGAATCTCAATTCTTGTGAATGAGTAGAAACCTTGCAACATAATTGTAAGTGAATAAAATTGCCAATCCTGATCTTCGAAGCAATCCCCTCAGAGCATGCCACAATTTGGAAGATTGGAAGCTGTCAATCCAGCCTGAGGTGATTAATCTCTATATGTTCAACGCCTTTCCTTCTCCTTTATGGCGAACAAGATTGTGGGGAAAGAGCAGAAACATGCAATTCTCTTACCCATGTGTGGAATTAACCCATTGACTTAATAAACACTCTTCTCCACAGTGACGCCCAGTGGCCAGATTGTAATATTTTGATGACTTAATGAATCTCGTAAAGTATCATTACTAGGCAACACTTCCGGTAATAATTTAACATTTCAAAGTTAAGTCAAGCAATGGAGCAATGCCAGACACAGTTCCTTTTTTAATGTCAAACCTGAAATGAATAAAGCAATATTCCGACTTTGGTACCTCAATCAATGATATGCTTAGATTTCGTTTGGTTTGTGGCTTAAATGACATTGTGATTCAGAAAGTATGAGTCTCTGGAAAAAAAAAATGTGAATCTTCACAAGGCATTGGAAATTCATCTTGCAATGTTAGGTGCAGCGCAGGGCTGGAAAGGCATACGGAGAGCGCAACGTGGTGTTGTATTCTGAGTTGGGTCGAGTGCTTCAGACAAAAAGACTGTAAATGTAAAAGAGTAGTTTGCTCTGAAAGGGGAGCAGACATCGCTAGGAGGTGAATAAAAAAAGAAAATTTAACAACCCAAACATGTCATAATGGTTACAGAGGTGGAAGAAAACAACCTTGAAATGAACTACAGTTTAAATAAATAGAATGGTTTTCTGTCTTCAGAACGGCACCTCATGAAATATTGTAAAGATTGAATCAGGCAGAGCTAAAAAAAAAGTTAAAAAACCAATGAGAACTAACGCCTTGGAAAGCCTGAAGGAATAGATTCAGATATGTATTTATAAAAACAAAACAACTGCGTATTCTGGAAGTGCAAAACTAAAACAGAATTACCTGGAGAAACTCAGCAGGTCTGGTAGCATCGGCGGAGAAGAAAAGAGTTGACGTTTCGAGTCCTCATGACCCTTCGACCGAACTGAGTGAATCCAAGAAAGGGGTGAACTATAAGCTGGTTGAAGGTGTCTGTGTGTCTTGGGGCGGGGGGAGGTGGGGGGGGGGGTGGGGGGAGTGGTTGGGTGGGGGAGGAGGAGTGGAGTGGGTTGGTGTGGTTGCAGGGACAAACAAGCAGTGATAGAAGCAGATCATCAAAAGATGTCACAGACAATAGAACAAAAGAACACATGGGTGTTAAAGTTGGGCCCTTGCACTACCCGATGCCCACGCAAAAGATGTAACACCTGCCCCTTCACTTCCTCTCTCCTCACCGTTCAAGGGCCCAAAGACTCCTTTCAAGTGAAGCAACATTTCACTTACATTTCCCCCAACTTAGTCTACTGCATTTGTTGCTCCCAGTGTGGCCTCCTCTATATTGGAGAGACAAAACATAAACTGGGCAACCGCTTTGCAGAGCACCTGCGGTCTGTCCGCCAGAATGACCGAAACCTTCCTGTCGCTTGTCATTTTAACACTCCACCTTGCTCTCTTGCCCACATGTCTGTCCTTGGCTTGCTGCATTGTTCCAGTGAAGCCCAACGCAAATTGGAGGAACAGCACCTCATCTTCCGACTAGGCACCTTACAGCCTTCCGGACTGAATATTGAATTCAACAACATTAGATCTTGAACTCCCTCCTCCATCCCCTCCCCCTTTCTGTTTCTCCCCCCTTCCTTTTGTTTTTTATTTTCCCCAATAATTTACATAGATTTTTATTTTCCCACATATTTCCAATATTTTTAAATATTTCCAAATATTTTATGTTCCCCCCACCCCCACTAGAGCCATACATTGAGTGCCCTATCATCCATTATTAATTTGCACATTCGTCTAGATAATATCACCAACTTTAACACCTATGTGTTCTTTTGTTCTGTTTTCTCTGACATCTTTATGATGATTAGCCTCTATCACTGCTTGTTTGTCCCTACAGCCACACCACCCCCCTCCACTTCTCTCCCCCCACCCAACCACACCCACCCCTCCACCACCCCCTCCCACACCCCCCCCCCACCACACACCCCCACCCCCCACAAACACACACACACACACACACACACACACACACACACACACCTTAAACCAACTTATACTTCACCTCTTTCTTGGATTCACTCAGTTCGGTCCAAGGGTCATGAGGTCTTGAAATGTCAACTCTTTTCTTCTCCGCCAATGCTACATGACCTGCTGTGTTTTTCCAGGTTAATCTTGTTTTTGTTTCTGATATTTATTTTTTGTTTCATTTAAACCTATGAAATACATGGCCTATTTATGAGTCAGGAGAGCGAATGAGAGGCAGATTAATATAAAGTTGAATGAAGGAGCATCCACTAATCCTCTAGTTTGATAGGTGAGCATACAATTAAATATTTGCATCACAAATGAATGTAAACTAACTTTGGAAGAAACAGATTCTGAGTTTAAAACTTTCATTGGAGAAGGCGTTCAGGGATACATGTAAAGGCAGATTAAAATGCCGAGGTCAAACTTTGAAATTACCTTTGATGTTTGTAGCAGGCATGGGATGAAACTGTATGAGGGAAAGGAACCTTGAGTTGTCACAGATATTGCTGAAAAATATAAAAAATGGCCGAAATAACTTTATGCACTACGAGTTTGCACAATCCTGTCTAAGAATATATATCTGAAAAAGTTTGAAGGGAAACAATATGAGCTCTGAACTTCCCAAGTAAAGTGAAGGATCAATTGATGGAGAAGACACGGCAATGCCTAATTCCCCAAGAGGAAATCCCCCAAAGCAAAAAGTATGGAAGAGTTGAAAAATCAACTATGTGCAAACAAGGAGGCCTTGGTGTAAAGTTGCATATTTTTTTTAAAGCAGCAGACAGATGATGAAATTCTAGAAAACTCAACCATTGAGTTCACTCAAGTTGATCTTAAGTCTGAGAATAATCTGGATAATAGTGAAGTCAGAAATAAGTCAGTGTCAGAAATAAGGATGCCATCGAAAGAAGAAACCAACTACAAATAATACCATTCAGCTTGAGTGTGTTTGATTATACTTTCATTCGTAGGCCCTGAAGTCAAATTGCAAACACTGATACATTTATTCGCTTCCCATGCAATTAAATGGTGAGGGTGTTCCAATTCCTCAGAATTATTTTCATTACTCAACCTTCCTGGGTTCATCGATGATATATGCTGGATAGATTAGAGATTGGGAAAGCCGAGATGCAATCTTATCCAAATTACGAGTAGAATCTCTTCAGTGTTGGTCACAAGAACAAGGATCATGTGAATTGGAATCATTTTTAAGAGATGATACAAAACAAACAGCCAGCAAGGTATCTTGGCATGGGGAACATGAGTGATTGCTCCTCCAAAATGACGAAAGCCATTGTTGCCTGAACTGAACTTCACGGCTCTCATCCAGGTATTTCTTGAATGAAGGTCAGACAACGTAGCTATCTATAGTGGCCTGGGATGGATTGAGTAATAGAGAACTTTTTGCAAAGTTCCATGCAGCGTCACAAAGTGTGAAAGTTGACTTCAACAGTTCCATTACATCCTTGTTAGTGGCCAGGACCTCCATGAGTGGGTGTACACATCCACTAAGTGGGATCTTTTATGTGAGTAACTTTTCTACTTATCGTAGGTGTACACTCAAATTGGATAAACATATATGGAGTGAGTTGCTGACATCATTTACTACAATTGAAAAGTTATAACAAAATTTCACAGTAATGCACAACAAGCAGTGATCGTTTTTGGCATTGCAACCAAAGTTACGAGTGCTGAGTTTCACCGATTTTTCAAAGTTAATGTTCAGACTCAAGAAAAAGTTGACCATGCAACCCTTCTTTAAATGTACTGGCAGAGGGAGCGGTCAACACATTCATGTCTGCAATGAAGAAATTGGCTTGAGATTCTATAGCGACTAAACTAGCGTGTTTTATTGTCCATTATAGAACAACCCCTCAAACATCGAGAGGTGCCATGCCTGATTAATTGTTGATTGATCGTCGACTCCTATGGAGATTTGGTCTGACAATCCCAACCTTGAGGCGTAAGGGGCAGGCGGAAATGATTCAGGAAATTTACTGAAATGGATAAGGTTGTCAGAATCGCAACATAGCATTTAATGTAGGTTAGAAGGTATGTGTCAGAATTCTGAAGAAGGATCCATGTGGTTGTTTGGTTAAATAAGCACAGTAACAGGACATCATTCCTGCCATGTCAAAGTGGAAGTTCGGGTCATTTGGAGAAATTAAGATCATATAAGCAAAGCAGAAACAATTTCCCCATGCATGGTCCCATCACTGCTCCTGATTGGTCAAGGTTTCATAATGAAACTATTCAGCTTTTTACAGAAGTATGTAGGAGGATTAGGGCCGAATAAAAATCTCAAGGAGAATTTACACGAATTGAAGGGTTAATGGCTGAGCTATTAAATGGAAACTTTACATCCGTTTTTACAAAGGAGATAGATGCTACCCAGGCCATAGTTACAGACAGCGAACTCAGTCATGAGAAGGATTCAAAATTAATAAGGAGGAAGTGTTGAATATACTCTTGGTAGTTCAAATTGGCAATGCACCGGGGCTAGGCAAGATTCATCCAAGCATATCGAAGGAAGTGAGAGTAGAATGTGCAGAAGAATGCGTGTAATCTTTCAGTCTTGCTTAGACTCAGGCGTGCTGCCATAGGACTGGTGAAATGCAGAAAATACACTTTTTTTCAGGGAAGATATCAAGGATCAGGCCAGCAATTACAGCAAATTCAATTTCAGTGGTTCGCAAGGTTCAGAATATAATTAGTAGTCACATGGTAAAATATGACTTGAAAAGAAAGACCCAGTATGGAATTCTAATGGAGAAATCCTGATTCAGAATCTTGCAGTTTTTTTTTTTGGAAAAGCTGACAGAAAAGTTGGATGAGGGTAATGCTGTAGATGTGGTGTATAAGGACTTTGAAAATGCATTTCAAACAGTGCCATACAACTGATTTCCGAGAAAAGTTATTGCTCATGTAATAAAAGGGACAGTCGCAAAATGAATGCAGCATTGGCTGAAAAGTAATAAGCAGAGAGAAATGGACAATGGACATTTGTCGGCATCGAAAGACGATCTAAGGAGTTCTACATGGGTAGGCGTTGTGGCCCTTGCTTTTCCAGATATTAATTTTCGAGATCTTGGTTTGCATGAGAGAATTTCAAATGCAGCGAATGATGTGAAGCTTGGGAGATTTGTGAACCATGGGAGGATGGGATCAAATTCAAGAGGCATTGACAAGTTAGTGGAGGGCACAGATAGGTGGCAGGTGAATTTCAACGTGCAGAAGTGTGAGGTAATGCATTTTGGTTGGAGCAACATGCAATATAAAAAAGGGTGAAAGTTTGCAGGGAGTGCAGGACCCTACAGAAACACTCGCTTTTAGAGAGGAACCGCCAAAGTATCAAAACAATTGTTAAAGCATGTTGTCATGAATATTCCCATGAGTGGCAGAAAGCAATGGATGTTGGTTTATTTGCGGACCGTGATTCAACAAATAAATCTACTCTCTTTAAGCATTTTAAATTAATTTACAGATATGAGATAAGAAGTCCTCATAAAATAATGAAAGAAAAGTGGGTTTTTTTTAGGAGAGAAGAAGCATTCTTCTGTTAGATACTACTCTGTGTTCCAGGAAAGGCACATGAGAGCCTACAATATGGCTCAAGAACAGCTTTAGGATTCTCAAATAAGGATGAAAATATGGGCAATAAATAAGCTATGACTCAAAAATTACAACCAGGTGTGAATGCTTTGTATTATTGTTATTAAATGTGTAACTTCTGAAAGCGAAGTTCATCCGTGTATACCTGGTAATTAAGAGGGTTAGCAAAAGAAAAAACATTTTACAAATGCCCCAGGTTGTAGAAAAAGGTAATCGGCTATGCATTATCAAGAAGTTAAGATGATACAATTGTATCAAGAATGGTAGGAAAGGGCAAATATATCAGATTGTAAGTACAGGGTGGAACGAAAGGGACAGTGAGAGTGAAGTACATGGAGACCCAGTAAGTTCACAAAATGACCCTCCTTATGGCTGGTTTGCTATCAACGAAATAATAGGGCAGTTACATAACATATTTTCAAACTTAAAGGCATGACCGTTAGAGGATCTATTGATGTTACTTACAGAACCTAACGGAATATGTAGGGATACATTACAATCTACAACTTAAGCCACATTGGATGTGAATGCACAGGAGATTTCTCTGACAAGGTAATATCTTTAATGTTTAACTCGGGAGAAGCAAGCTCATGTGGCAGCAGAAAATCAGTTTGTGTTAGAACAACATCAAATTAAGCCCAGTCAAAGCAGATGTTTTTCTCCAGTTATGTTATTTCCTAATGCTGATGGGTCAGCTAGGTTCTGCACAGGCACCTAGCATCCACAATGATTGGGAAGGTTGGAATGAATGAACAGGGCATTAAAAATAGCTGTAAATAATTCAATAGGTAAAACTTGGAAGTTGGAGGTGAACATGTTAGCTACCATAATTATGTCACCTACTGTAAATAAAAACAGGGGTTCTGGCATTACTTCATAAGAGCTGATGGAGAGGAAAGGAAACTTCAGACCATGAACTCTCTCCTCTATCTTCAAACATTTAGAATTCTATTTTATTTTACTTATGTTGCTTTTCTTTGTCGTCAACCAACAGCAAACGTCCGACCTCACAGGGCGATCTGTCATTTGTTTCTAGGTTGTACTTTCTCAGAGGCCTGACCATTGATCTCCCACTAACCATCTGCTCTTATACATTTAATCCACGATCAGAACGCCTTTATTCTGCACTAATACCGTTAACATTCACATTGTCTTATGACAGCAACACTTTGTCGATCTCTTTTGAGCCAACAGCTATCGATGGCCTATCTGGCGGCTCCTGCTCTCCCACCGAATTCCTTAAAGAATATAAATTCATAAACATTGTTACGTTGATTTATTCTGGATAACAGTCAGACATACTAAAAAAGTTAACTCCGTTCCTAACCACCAGCCCACACAGCCCCTCCAACCCCTCAGGCACCACCCACAGATCTTATCTGACCTGTGAGCTTTTCCAGCTCTTTCAGTTTTTACCAAGATTTACAGCATCTGCAGTATTTTGCTTGTATCTACTATATTAGTGCAAAGCGACTAAATGGAGGGAAATTAAGGGGTAGTGGCGATATGGGATCTTCTAAAGACAGTATTAGGGGTTACCTGAAGTGCCTATGCCAGCAGTTAATATCCTTGGGACAATACGTCAGGGAAGAACATAATTTAAAGGACCACAATCAAACCTAGTGTAATGGACGGGAGGGAATAACCCGCTGTAGAGGGCAGGATGAACATAAAAATGCTCCCCAGGAAACCAGGATATTCTGGGAAGTTGAAAGGGCTGTAGAAAGTAGTTGTGACAGAGAGCCCAGTGCCTATGTAGACAACAGGTGCCATGGATAGTGGAAACTTTAGAAAAAAGTATGCAAACGGAGAAGTGGGCAACCAAGGTTAACATAACTAAACGATCCCACAACGAAAAGATCATTTCAAAGATTTGCAGCTATGTCAAATATAGTCATGATCCCTGGTGCAGAATTAAAGGAATAACAGAGGGAGGACGGAGGTGTTGGTGGCAGGGAGTCAGGTAAGCACGGAAATCCTCAATAATTGAAAAACCGAACATATGAATCCGCAAAACGATCCTTAAGCATTTGGAAATATATTCATCCAGAAGTGTCAAATGGATGATGCAGCTCGTCATTAACCTCAGGTCTGAAACATCAAAAATATCTTTATTTAAATTAGCTGATTCATTCAGCGTGACATCAGTAAAAAATTGAATGTTCTGAGTACCTGAAAGTGTTTGCACCCTTTAATCATCACAGCCACAGTATTGAAGCGTTCTGCTCCAAAACTTGGCAGTTTTTCCAAAGCGGATACGTCAAAAGCTGCAGATAACAGGAAAGCTAATCGAATGTTAAATTTTTTGTGAGAGTAATTGAATACAAATGTAGGGAGGTTATGCTTCAATTGTACTATGCACTAGTAAGGCCACATTTGGTGTGCTGCATACAGTGTTGTTCACCTTATTTGAAGAACAATGAATATACATTGGAAAGAGTTCAGAATGTGTTTACCAGACAAATACCTGGAGTCGGTGGGTTGTCATATGAAGAATGTTTAGACAGTAATGGCTTCTTTCCACTGGCGTTTTGAAGACTAAGAGGCTGCTTGATTAAAAAGAAAACATATATATAAGGTTCTCAGGTGCCTTGACAGGGCAGTTGTGGAGACGATGTTTCTTCCTCTGGGAGCATGAAGAACCATGGGTCACTTTTCTTAAAATAATGGGATGGCCATTCAGAACAGTGCTGAAGCGGTTTCTTTTCACTCGGAGGCACGTAAATCTTTGCAACCCTCTTCCTGAAATGCTGGTTGAAGCAGAGTCTGAATATTCATAAGGCGGATGTGGGTAGAATCCTGGCATCAAGAGCTTTACGGGCTATTCAGGATGGGTGGGATGTCTATTTCAAGTTATTAACAGATCTGCCAAGATCTCATTAATTGGATGGGTATGCACGAGGGATTGAATGGTCTACACTTGCTCCGCATTCGCATGTCCATATCATTATATGTATATCATCATTACCTGCCCGACAATAAAGAAATAAAATACATTTTCTAATGTAGCCTGTCTACAAAAGCGCATGAAAAACCATCAAGCAAAGTCCAGTCTCGATCCTCAACAGCTTGTTCGAAACTGTCAAGAACTAGACTCAGTTAAAGTAAGTAGTGTGGTAGGAATAAGGCTTATCCTTTATATTTAATTTCGATTTCTACTTCGGTCCGTTAATAAAAAGCCTACTTTAGTTTTGGAGTCACATTAAATTATGAAAACTGGGATCTGGTTTCATTGTTTAGGGAAACGGCAGGTCTAAAACTGGTTGTATGCCTGCATTAGTAATTTGCCTTTTACGACTTCAGTAAAAAGGTCAAAAGAAAGATAAAAGTGTTTTTTAAACTTGTGCTGTTGCCTAGAAGCAGGGGTCCACAGAGGCATGTGCCACTCAAACACATATAGGGAAGAACAAAAGATAAAGCAGGTTGAATTCAAATAGTTGAAGGCAGCTGACGGAATGGAATCTAGACCAAATGATTATATATTAAGTCTCAAGCTGCAGTGGAATGCTCCCACACCCAGTAGAGTGGAGCAGGTGAAAATCCCAAGCAGACCTTCCAAGAAAATGTCGGACAAGAATGTGGGAAAGTTTTGTTTTCGGTGAAGTGAACAATAGGGGGCAGGGGAAGGTTTCAGGCTTCAAATGTAACTAAATGGAAGCTGTAGGAAGCAAGATTTAAAGCAGGAACGGCTTTTGAGAATGCAGAAGGCTAAATTGACAGCTGAAGCTTTATAGATGCGTGTTATGGCACATGCATCTATGGTGTACTTTTGACGGCTAATTCAGTGAGAGACAGTGGTCCGAAGGAGGTTTGAACACACATGATGAACCAGCGGGCAATACTATCAGAAAGTGATTTTGAAAGCCTGGGGTGGACCGTAGTGGAAGGCATCTGAGCTAAGTCGTTGTTTTGCAAACCATTCTTGAGCGATTTTTTGGACAGTGGAGATTGCAACTCATCAACTGCAAGGCGGAGTTCAGTGAGACTTGTTGGCTCGTGGGGCCACAATCGTGTGTGTTCAGTTAAGGATAGATTCGTAGTATCTGCCTGAGGTGGCATCTGTCACTTGGTTTCAGATTGTGATGTGCATGGCCACAGGTCGCCTAGAGGTTTAATGAACTATATACTTGCTATGAACATTAGAGTTCACTCCTGTTATCCTTCCAAATCCATATGTATCTGTAAAGGTAGATTTATGTGTGAATTAGTATTTTAATATCTTCTTGATTAAAAAGTCTTCTTTTATTTGATTAGAATGTGCATCAGCTCACCTCTGTGACTCTGTTTATTGGGCATCCTCCACGTTTCTAAACAAAAACAAAAGTTGGCAACTATCAAAGTGGGTTCCACACTTGGATCAACTTGTCCACTGGTAACATTAGCTAGGATCATATCTAGAGCATTCGAGATAGTGCAGTCAAACAGAACTCACACAACAACAACTTGCTCAGTGTTTCGTACCTGTCAGTGCCCTTAGGCTCCTGACTGTATTACAGTATTTTTTCATGAGTGACAAAGAAACAGAATTCAATATGTGAGAAGCAAGCCCATGTCCTTGATGTCGATGCTGTGATTGGCCCCTTTTGGCATCAGGAAACCCCAGAAAAGCTGCGCCCAAAGAAAATCAGTAGAAAAGTCAACACTGACTACATGCAAGCCTAGCACAAAGGAGAAGAGTTAAGATTTTCTTGGGCTAAATATTGCAACTCAATATACCGAACAGAACTTCCTCAAGATGGTGTGCTAGGCCAAAACACCATCAATTGCTTCATCAATTAGCGTTCTCTGCACAATTACCTCAAAATGTAACAATTTAATGATGATATACCGGTGTGCAATGTCAATTACGGCTCCTCAGTTAATGAAGCACTTAGTATTTACTTGCAGGAACATTTTGACAATATTCTGCCTCGGGCTGAAATCTGAGAAATAGAATTTCCACAAGGAAGCATAAGACAATGATTGTCCCCAATATGAGAGAATATTAAGGTCTTGCCTTGACATTCAATGACATCATCATCTCTTAATCAACCAAGAACAAAATTGAGCGCAAACATGCTTGACCAGCCATACACATGCTGTAGCTGAAGTAGAAGGTTAGAAGCTGTTAAAGCTGGCTCCAATGGCTCACTTCATGCTTCCTCTGAGCCCGTGCGTATTCAAAAACGCAAAAGTCACGAGCATGATATAATGTTTGTCACTTGACTGGTTAGCAGGACTCCAATGTGCCTCATGACGTATGGAGCTCCAAGTCCTTGTCCCATTGCAATATTCAGTTATAATGCATTTACCCCTTACCCTTTGTCACAACGTTGTTGATGTCATTTTAGTTTCCATGTTGAATGCACCTATATTGAATTCCTGCTTATTGACCAGTCACTTAACGTTTATATTTTAGTTTCCATCCACCTGCAGTTGTGCGTGGCTAATGATCTTCATGTTTACTTCAGATTTGACTTCCACATGTTGCTCGTGTCTCTCAAGTATTTAACAGAATAAACAAATACTTGAGGCCTCAGCACTGACTCTTCTGGCACTCCACCAGCTACAGATAACTAATTGAACATGATTCATCTATGCCGAATCTCTGTTTCCTGTTAGCTAGAAGGAACCATAGCCATGCAGATATATCACGCCTGAACGATGTGCTCTGAAAAGTGTGCGGTAATCGTTGATGTGGGTGTGTTTCCAAATTAGTTTTGTAAATTTAGATACTTTATCTCCTGGTTTGTTTATATCCAAACTCCTTGCCACATTCTTAATGAATTTTAACAAATGTTTCAATCACGATTCCCCTTTTTATAAAAGTTTTTTGGATCTGCTTGATTGTATCACTTTCTAAACATTTTGCTACTAAAGTATTTCGTTCACAATGCATTCCATCTTTTTCAACATCATCGAATTTGGGGTAAATGTTCCGCAGATTCTAGGTTGCTCACTCCATTCTTTCTCTAACATGGTGAAATATGTTTCTGCCTATGTGTGTGTGCGTGTGTGTGTGTGTGTGTGAGTGTGTGTGCGTTTGTGTCTTGGGGTGGGGGGGCGGTGGGATGTTGGAAGGTGTGAAGTTTCTTGGAGGGAGGGGCGTGGAGGCAATCCTTAAGATAAATGGGGAATCGACTTCAGAAGCCCATATGTATTGCTTTGCCTTTTAATTTCCCAGAAGAACAATCTTGCCTGGACAAATGTTCTGCAATGGGAACCATTAGAGGATGCGTTTCAAATCACAAACTTCGAATGTTTCGGCCTGTATGACGTAAGAACTGACTTAGAAGTCGCTAAGAAAGACATGAAAATGTACTTATGTCTTTTCTGGATTGCGTTGCATATTGTTGCAAGAGTGTGGCAGGTAAAATAAAGAAATCTACAATTGAGTGGAAAATGTATGATGGAATTTGGAAGAGCCAGGAAACCAAAGATCTGCTTGTGGGTTGAAAGCAACTACTATCAAACGCATTCACCAAATCTGTGTTTCGTTACTTCAGAGCAAGCTAAGCCACACAATGAGCAGTGAATACGCTTTTCGAAATAAAATGACGTTTACTTCATACACATGTTACTTGAATTACTGTTAGGGTGGATGGTTAGAGCATATAGCTCTCACACTGGCTGTTTCTTTAAGGGTGGAATGAAGGATGTTTGTTCGGCAGGTTGAAATTGAAGGGATCGATTCATTCCAGCTTCCATCCTTACCGATCACAAAGTGATTTCACGCTAGTGTGGACAAGGCATCGGAATCACCCATTTCTACTGAAGTGTCATGAGGACTCGAAACGTAAACTCTTTTCTTCTCTGCCGATACTGCCAGACCTGCTGAGTTTTTGCAGGTAATTCTGTTTTTGTTTTGGATTTCCAGCATCCGCAGTTTTTTTGTTTTTATAGGCAGAGAAGCCCGACCTTCAAGTGGTTCAGGACTTCACGTGCTTAATTACTGGCAACGAAGACCTTTTCCTTCCCATTCTCACGCTTTAGGCTCGTGGGTGGATAGAGTTTTCGTGGGATTACCCCCGGAATGAAAGAAGTTAGATCTCCATCAGGAAGTTAGCGCACCAGAAGATGGCAGACATGCCACAATCACAAGGACCTTACAGACTCATGGCATAAGGACATCCCACTGCTGATTCAGCGCCCTCACCCGGGACAATGTTCTCCTCAGCTCCACTCCCAATATGACCCTCCAAACCCATCGGTATTCCCTACCATCCACACTGCTGGGAAATTGGCCTCTTGTGTCACTATGTATTGTCAGGCGTCCTCTGGTATTTCCTCTTCAGTCCATTGCAACTCTTGTCGCTGCATTAACTCAAGAACAAATTGGCCGGCATATCTGTATCGTGGGACTTGCTCCAGAGAGAGGCAGATGCCTACAGGCACCTAAAACTTATTCCAACGTGGAATTGTTGCTGGGCACTCAGGGCCATTGGGGATGTCTTCCCCGCCGACTCTTCAGATGGCAGGAAATTTGCTTCTGGCAGCTGAAAATATTCAGGTACTTGCAGGCACTGCATCTCCTTTGCCTACATGGTAAGGTTCTAAATAAATAGTACAGCTGTCCTTACAAGACATGGGAGAGGAGTAAAAGGTCACAGAGGGAACATTTGTTTGTTAATATTGAAAAAGCAGTTCAGCGGAATATCTATATGCTTTTGGCATTACAGTGGAGGATGAATGTTTTGCATGCAGAAGTCGCTGGTGTAGGAAGTGAGTTGTGATGATTGTGGAAGGGAGAGAAAAGGATAACAGCATAATTGGTTGCTTTGAACGGACACGGTGGAGGGAATTGCCTTATATTTTGGAGGAAACCCAGGTTGCAGAAAGAGGAATACATATCCGAAGCGCAAATGTGTAAACTTGCTTTGTCGGAGGTGATGCAAAAAAGATGAAGAAACTGTGAATACGGAACTGGCTCTTTCACTGGAATCAGTGAGTGAGGAAAAATAGTTAAGCAACTGTGGGAGTCCTGTGTCTACAATAAATGTTAATGGATAGTCAATCCTCAGAAATATTGACAGAGAAATCCAGGATAGAATACAGAGGGAATAAAATAGCATCATTAAATATCCGTGCCAATTAGTAAGGCAGATTGTGCTCTGGAGTTTATTGCAAAGCGTTCAGAGGTGAAGAATAAGGATGATTTGCTGCAAATAGTTCGAGCCTTCTTGCCTCAAATCTGCCCTCTCTGCATTTTGTTTGCTTCCAAATGAATGGAAGCACAAAATTGCATTGGCTGACTGCAGCAAAAATGATTCAGATTGGATCCACTAACCTGCTCTATGTTGAGAGAGTGAGTGTATTCATCACATGCTCTTTTCGTCTCAGCAAATAAGGCCCAATCTTGCTTAAATATGTATGATCAGAATCAGGTACACAGGGTAGACTCTCAATAGTTTGTTCTGCTTCCTTAAGGAATAAATTTCATTGCACCATGGTATGAGTATACGGGGTGGCTGAGGGTCTGTGTTGTTGGCGGGTTGCTGGGCGGTGTTCCTGCTCATTCATTTACTATTATGATGAGAGATAAATTATCCCAATTGATTGTTGTGTTTCATTTGCATGGCCTGGTTCTGGTAATTGTGTTTGTTGCACCTTTCGAGTCTGTTTGAGGCTGCTATAAATACTTTCACGCCCGTTGTTGCACTCCACGAACTCTAGCTTCACCCTTGTTGTCTGACAATTTCATTCCCACTCGCTCTCTCCATAAAGCTAAGGTCCATTACATCACGGTGCAAATCTAATTTCTATTTCTGTGCCTTTAAATCTCACTGAGCTCCAACTTTTTTCTACTGAAACAGCACAGTTCCAGTGTGTTTTATGCAATAGGAGTATACATTGCTCGAACGAACAACAGGGCTCATGTTCGAGAAACATCCTGCCACCAGGTCACAAAGTTGAAATCATGCCAAGTCAATCTATGTGAAAGCCGAGGACCAAGTGAATCAAAAACCCTTCAAAAATATTACCAGTTTATGCCTTTTGCATGCATGGAGAAAGTGTCATGCTGCATCCTGCCAATACTCGTTTCAAAACTTATCTAAATTGTGACCCCCAATCGACAACCATGCTTTGAGTACATGTAAGTAATAATTTATGAGGATGTTCTAATTAACGGAGGGACTCAAAATGCTGCCACATTTGAAACTGATTGGACCCTCAGGATTCAAAAAAATATATTATGCTGGTAGGAACACATATTCTTTCACTCGCAGGCTCACAGATGACCAGACCGTAGTACAGACACTGTAGGTTAACAAGAATTGTTTACATATTCTTGTGTGTTGCATCAAATGTGTATGAGCATTATTACATCTTTTTACTAACCCAAATGTGTCCCTATCCAATTCAATTAACTAAAGGTTTTCCCTATTGGCTTACATTTCAGAAGGTTTAAACAATCTCTTGAAATTATTGAAACGGGTAATTAAAGTACTATTATTATATCTTGTAGTTCTCAGTCTCAAAATCACTCCAATTAAATCAGTTAATCTTTTCAGTGCAGCTCAAAACTGTTTAGTGGGCAATGTGTGACGTTCCCCTGCCGTCAGATTTCCGGAGGTAGGGAGAAGGAGTTCAAAGTGTCTGGAGGTCTACCAACTAAGGTCACACCCGCAACAAACACTCCTTAAGTTAATGCTAGGCCTAAGCCTTTCCAGAATTAAAACCTTATTTCTGTCATTGCACTTTTTCCTCTATTTTCACAATGGTGGAGTGTCTTCATCAGAATGCGAAAGCCCTGAATGTGACCCTGCCTAGTCCACTGGCAGGAATGGGGAATGCCACCATCGATAGTTTTCTTTCATTTTCGGGTGCATCACATCCCCACAAGTTAAGGCCACACATCATCTTGCCCCCAGCCTCTGCTCTACACGGCAAAATTCCTTCATTTGTATTTTCACCACCGTAGCCCATTCAGATACCCAATCATTCTCCTGGGTCCTGGAGTTGGGGGCTAGGCATTAGCGACATGTCATAATTCTAGACCTGCCCACTTTAGCTTGTAGCTCTCCTGGAACTAGGGAGCTGCTGGTGCATTTGATTGTCCATTATTTTTGTGAGGCGGGACTTGCTCCAGACTGAGGGGCAGAAGTCCCACCTCCAAAAAAAAAAACATCAGGCAGCCTGTGTGGGCGGTAAAGCATGCTCCAGAAATTTTCTGCAGGAAATCTAGCCTTATCAAAAATCGTGCCCTGCTGTCCTGAGGCATGTTTTGCATGATATTGATTTACAAGTTCAGGTATGCAATGGTGAATTGTGTAAGAGGCACTGCGTGTTGACATTTTTGCTGATCAAGCACTGAAGTATTCATTTAAGACATGCTTTCTTAATTGAAAGCTGCACAAACAAATATGTATAACCTGATTTGGAATAATTATAGAAAAAATTTCATTGAGGTAATGTTACATATGCTAGTAATGTCATATTGGAATAAACATAAAAAAAACATTTTCACCCGAAAGATGGACGAATCTTGTTGAAAAGGGAGACAGCAAAATTTGCTTTTCAAATCATTTGATCTGTAATACAACTGTGATAAGTCAGGGTTGAGGAGGAATTAAAATTAACAAGGCAACATGACTAAGAGAAATAGAAAGCAGAAATGCCATTAACGTCCATGGTGTATGAATAATATGGTCCAGTGTACCAATGTACAATGTAGGTTTATCATCTCTCTGAGTTATAAAATGTAATGTTGGCAAAGTTAAACCGAGATGAAAAGTTGAAATCGTTTTTAGAAGTTTCATGTTGTGAATGTGTTGAGAACATTGCATGGCCGACTGGGAGTCACACAGAAGTTTACCTTAAATCAATGGTGTTTAGCAAAAGAAACAATTCTGCAGAATAGATTCACAATTAAAACTTCTACTTGACCAACGTTGACATGCAGCTTAATCAAAAAAGACGCAGAATATAAAGTAAACGAATGGCCAATGAACCTTTGGACATGTTTTATTGCAATGGGAAAACACTCAAAATGTGAAACCTTCAGGAATACTATTAAATATGCACAATGAACTTGAGCTTTAATTGTGCAGGTTGGATATTGAGCAACAATACCTATTTAGGAGGAAATTAAGGGTTATACTTGTTAAGATGCATCGTGAGAAATTTATGCATTTAAATAGTTGTGCTGGGATGAAATTTGACCTGATCTGGTGACGCAGGGACCGATTAGCCCTGCCCATTGAATGATGTTTATGCATATTGGCATGCATGTAGCACTGCGTTGTAGATTCACCATGCTTATAAATCTTTTTAGGTATGCCTGCTGCTCTCCCGACGTATGCTTCCGCACTCTTCAATGGACCAAACTTAAGCACCACTAACACGGTTATGGTAGGGAATATTGCAGGCCTTTATTTTACAGATTGTACTTGAACGCAAATCTAATGTTAATGCTAATCATGTTGGATGTCCAGTTTTGAGTTGATAGATCTGTGAGAACTCCTATCTCATTTAGGTGGAGTAACAAATCTCTTTGGAAGTTATTCTCATTGGGAGTCCAGGTCCTCACCTCCCAAAGGACTTTAAGGCTCTCACACCTATACATATTGTCATGGACAGAAGCAACTGCAAAAATGCCGTTTGTTCGTTGTGAGGCTAAATAGTTGTTTTCTGTCTTCTTGGTCCCTCACCACTTGCTGCAGAGAGTACCAAGCTGATTTATTATTTATCACTCGGCCAGCGCTCAGTTAGCTATGGTGCTATAGAACTGAGCTTGGTGATGGCCACTAAATATCCCCAACAACAGTCCATGATGTGCACGTGGCAACCATACTGGATCTGCAAATCGGCATTGAGCACTGAGGAGTGTCTTTGGTTGGGAAACAGGAAAAATTTGGGATGGATTGGCATTAGGTTGATGGTAATTGGCAGTAGTCGCCCTTGCCCAAGTTTCACGTGTACCCATGATATTTCATTTATCATGTACTCAACTATGACTGATCCGAGGGCAAATAATTCAAGATTATATAGGACCATGCCGCTTCGCCTTGGGTGTTTTTCCTATCTGTCTTGAAGGATGCACAAGGTGATGTTGCTATTGCAACATATCCTGTAAGAGGTGACTGTTCTGTGTGGCAGCTTTTCCTATATTTATTCAAACGCACAAATGATTGAGAGGAAGTCTTTTCAGGCTCCATGGGACTTGCTTTGTCCATTGTAGCACTGTTTTGATACAGTTAAGAGCTTTGCCAGGCACTTTCAGAGTGCACCGATGATTCGGTTACATTGATAGGTCTGGAGTTATATGTAAGTCAGGCCAAGTAAGGGCTACAGGTTTTATTTTTCATCGCAACCCATTGTCATTTCATGGAGCTATTAATAAGGCAGCTTTGAATTACACATTAATTATGTGACTTGACATGACACCAGCTGCAGTGGGTGGATTTGAATCCATTCCCCAATCTGTGCATCTGGATTGCTCGTCAACTTATGTTGCCACTAAGTTACAGTGTTACATACAGCATATAGTTTGATAAAAAGGAAAGTTTGAATTGAAGTGAAATGAGGAACGAAATGAGATGGGCAGCTGGGACAAATGGGGAAAGATTTTCTAATAAAATAAATACAAAAGCTTTATTATAAGAAAATAAGTAGAACCAGAGCGATGGAAGCAAACTGGCGCTGATTAGGAAGTAAATAGATTATTTCTGCACGGAGGCTGAGGCACAACTAAGTAACTAATTACGTACTTTAAATCGGCCTTTATCAACAAAAAAAAATGCTTTCAAACCAGAGCAAAGAAAGTGATAGGTGAGATAATGAATGGGCGCAAAAAAATGAAAAATAAACGGATTTAAACATTCCAACTATTCTATCAGTTAGAAGGAGTGTATCGGACTCGTCACAGGATATTAAAAAAATAATGGTTGAGAATGCAGCCATCAGCTTTCAATCCAACTTAGCTGGGTAGATTATGGAAGTGAGCTAGACAATTGCAAGTTGCAGCCTTGTCGAAAAAAGCCAGGGTAAGTCGCAAATCTAAGGGCTGTACTTTTAAACTCGGTGGTACGAATGCTAAGAGAAAGAATATTCTGCTAAAGCATTTGTAGGCACCTGAACAAATAGGGATTACTTATGGGATGCCAATATCGATTTGTTAAGGGAACATCGTGGTATAATTTATTATTTTTGTTTATTTTGAAGACTTTGGATATTATAGAAAAAAAATTAAAATGCGTCCAATCCAGATCATTAAAACAAATCCACTCTACTGATTAGATTTTTCACCCTTACCTTGTGCTGTGGTTGGTTGCGAGTTGTCTTTTTTTTATATTAGCTTGTTGCTTTGTTCATTTTATGAGCACATTATGCTTAAAGGCTCGTTTCATATTATGGCCATGTGCACAACCCTCCGCCTATCTAGGCGGACCTCCCTGCCCTCCTCTCTCGTAAAAATGTTGCTTTATATCAGGGGCGATATTAGTTACAAATAAATCTGATGACTTATAGATTCTGGAAAGAAATTAGTTAATTGTATGTGCTGAACCAATGGCAAATCTGGCCAAAACCCAGGACACAACAATTGCGCTAGAGCTGAAGATCACAAAGCAATAGATAATATTTGCAACAGGATGAGCATTACAGCCTAGTTTTCATTTTATTGCTCACCACTACCATGATACCTTTGTTGTGGGCTTCATAAGGGCAAAGGTAACAAAGTGTGGTGGCAATACAATTGTAACAAGCTATTAAAAATTAACAAACAACTGTTAGTTTTTTGCAATAAAATACCAGTAGTAAATGTAGAGTGAGCTTTGAGCTGAACTGCTCTGACCGGAACAGTTGCCTGGAGCATGGCCGCTTAGTTCTCATGATTCCATCGCGGTTACATGGGTGGTAAAAAAAAAAATACATTGCACTGGTGATCAATTATTAAGAAAACTAGATACAAAATGCATTGGCCATTGTATATGCGAGGATTATCAAAGTAGTTGAGAGTCATAGAGTTCTCCAGCACAGAATAAGTATGTGCCTGTCAAACAAGTGCATCACCTCACACTTTTAAACATTAAATTCCATTTGCCACTAATCAGATCATCCCAACAGCCCATCCTTATCCTCCTTTAATCTAGACCTATCCTCTTCACTATTTACAATCCCACCAATTGGCGTATCATCCGCGAACTTACAGATCAACCCTCCTACATTCATGTCTAAATCGCCTTCATATACCAAAAGCAACAAGAGGCCGGGCAACGATCCCTGTGGAAATCCAATGTAAAAAGGCATCTAGTCACAAAAACGCCCCTCCAACATTGCCCTTTGCTATTGCCAATTAGCCAATTCTGGGTTTATTTTGCCAAATTTCCTTGGACCTCGGGGGTTGTGACATTCGTTATCAATCTCTCATGTGGGAACAGATCAAAAGCCTTGCTGAAGTCCACGTGGAGTAACTAAAATATTTTCTCCTTGAGTCAGGCCTGGTCTCCGCTTCGAAATATTCAATTAAATAGGTCAGACATGACCACCCCTTAAAAGAAAACACAATGGCTTTCACTCACTAATCCCTGCGTCTCTCGAAGTGTAAATTAATTATTTCACTCAAAATTGCTTCCCATAGTTTCTGCACCACGGAAGGTCTGGTTTATTGCTTCCTCCCTTCTTGAATAACCATGGCACATTGTCTGTCCTCCAGCACTCTAGCAACTCTCCTCTGGCCAGAGAGGCACTCTTTTTTTTTTTGCCAGCACGCCTGCTAGTCCCTCCCTAGCCACACTCAACAGCCCGTGATACTTTTCTATGGGACCTCGATATTTACTTTGGAGCCTTCCAGACCAATTAGAACCTACTTCCGTTCTAAAAAAAAGTTATTTAATTTTATCACATTCCTTCTGCATGATTTCCGTACCCATGTCACCCCGCAATGCATGCATTTAGATCCCTGTCTACGTCTTCCTGCTCCACACACAAATTACAGTAATGGACGTTAATGGGTCGTGCTCTTTCCCTCGATAGCTAGTTACTTTTAATGCACGTGTGTAATAACTTCCGATTTCCTTTATTTTCTATGCCAATATTTGTTCATGCCCCATTTTTGCTCTCCTAATTACCTTTTGTTGCTCCCCACCTACACAAGCCACACTCCCCTAGGGCTTCTGTTGTTTTGAGCACTTGGTATCCGCCAAAAGTCTCCTTTGTTCTCTTTATTCATTCCTGTATATTCCTTGATATTCAGGTTTCCCTGTATTTTCTGGTCCCATGCTTTGTCTTTACTGGAATATGTTGGCCCTGTATTCACGCGTCTTTGGTCCTGAATGAGTCCCACTGCTCTGACGCAGATAGACATAAAAGCGGAAGCCCTCAATCCACTGTGGCCAAATGAGATCTGATCTTATCAGAATCAGCCTTCCCCCAATTTAGAGCTATGATTTCTCTGCAATCCTTTCCCTTTTGCACAACAACCTTGAATTTAACGGAGTTATGATCACTATCTGCAAAATGCTCCCCCATTGATATCTTTACCAATTGCGCGGCTTCGTTCCCTATAATTAATTCCAAGGCCGCCCCCACTCTTGTGGGACCTCCTACATAATGGCTTATAACGCTCTCATGGATGCACTTTAAATATTCCACTGCTTCAGAAGTATCACAATATGCTTAACCAAGTTAATCTTTGCGAATTTGAAATCCCCCACTATTGCAACCTGATTATTGCTACGCTTCTCTGAAGTTTGCGTATATGTCTGATCTTCTTCTTTCTCTTTGGCTGTTTGTGTTTGATCGTGTTTTGGTTTTCAGTTCTAACCATATGGCTTCATTTGAGGAGCCTTCTAAGATAGCATTTCTCCTTGTTGCTGGAATTGATTCATTGATCAATATTGCGATGCCCACCCCTCTTTTCCCCCCTTCTGTGTCTCCCCTGAATACCCTACATCCAGGAATATTGAGCTGCAATTGTTCCACTATCTGAACCATGTGTCTGTAACACCAATGATATCATACTTCCATGTGTTAATGTTATTACCTCAAATGACCGCCCGTATTTTTCAGTCTCCTTGCATTAAAATAATTAAAATCTAACCTTGCCAAAGTCATTTCTGCCTTAACTGGCCTATAATTTATATGCCTTCCACACTCATTGGCTCGCTCTTCTAATTTTGACTCTGTATATCCCCCTGCTGAATCGGCCAATTCCCCCAGCCAGGTTGTATTTAAGCCTCCCCAACAGCAGTATCAATCCAGTCCACAAGGACAATTTCAATTCAGTTTCAGGCGCAACCTGTCCGCCTTCTACAGGTCCAACCTCCTAGAGAAGTGGTCCCAATGTCCCAGAAATCTAAAGCCATCCAGCCATGCTATCATTAGGACTAGCTTCTATTTCAGTAGTCACCAGCGCGTGACAAAGGAAGAAATGCAATAATTACAGCCGTTTAGGTCCTGTATTATTTGTCTCTTTTCAAGCTTCCTAAATTATGCCTTGAGGGACATCATCCCACTTTCTACCTATGTGTTTGGTACCAATATGTACCAAGGTCTCTGACTGTTAGCCTGGCTCTGCAGCCGTTCAATGACATCCTTAACCCTGGAACGAGGGAGGCAGCATACCATCCTGGAGTTACAACCACGTCCACATAAATGGCTTTCTGTTCCCCTTACTATGGAATCGCGTAGCACTATTGGTTTTCCCCATTTTTTCCTCCCCCCATGTTGCTGAGCCACACACAGTGCCATGAGCTTGGCTGCATTCCACAGGGGAAGCGTAACTGCCACCGTATTCCAACACAAAACAAAAGTTTCTTGAGCGAGATGCACCCTGGGGATTTCCTGAAAACCTGCCTGACGCCTTTCTTCGGACTGATCGTCACCCATTCCCACGCAGTCTTCAATTCTCTAAGCTGTGGGGTAACCACCTCTAAGAACTTGCTACCCAAGAAAGACTTAGCCTCCAGCTGCCACTCAGGCTCCGAAACCCAGAGCCTAGTTAGCTGCAGCTGGTGTTGGTTCCAGCAGACTTTGTTGGTCCGATCGCAAGGTTCCTTTTGGACTTGACACATGTTTCAGGTGGTGCATTAGAAGGTACTGAGCCTCCCTGCCATGACTCTAGTTGGAAAAAAAAAACTTACTTTTCGTTAAATACCCTAAACAATGTTACATTATTTATGCACTTTAAGGAAAAACTAGAGCACTTAACATTCCTTAGCTTAACCTATTTGAAACGGGGGGAAAACTGAAGCAAAACCGGATGAAACAATTACCCACGAGTCAGCAATGTGCTCTCACATTTGTGCTAACATCTTGTCTTGTAATGGCTGCTTCACTGTGATGCTAAACGCAGGACACTTTTTCCCAGACGGCTTCACTGCGATGCTGACTGCAGGACACTCTTCACAGGCTGCTTCACCGCGATGCTGCCTGGAAGACACTGTTACCACACTGCTTCATCATGATGCTGACTGCAAGGGAAACGTCCAGAGGTGAGAGTTACTAGAGTTTCGAAAATGTTTAAAATCGTTCTAGAGATTGATCCTTTCTGAAAAAAAGACAAGGTATTGGAAAATGCGAAAGTAAAAACAGTGTTGATTGAATTTCCTTTTAAATTCCGTTATCTGTGACACTTTCTTTTCTTCAAGATAGCTACCGTAAGGCAGGATTTAATGTTATTCGGCCTTGCAGATGGCTAGAGTATGGTCAGTCGTTGCTGAAAGAATTAGATATTATTTCAACGTTTTTCACTGAAACACTGTAAACTCAATGAAAATCCCTTGAAGGAAGAATAATGATGCGGATACTGGAAGGCTTAGATAAAGGATGACAGTGCAGGAACAGAAAAATCCAGCTGTTTAAGCAGCATCTTTGCAGAAAAAAAAAAAACAAAAGTAATGGTTCAAGTCTGTATGACTTGTTCCAAGATAATCGGGGGATATCCAATGGGTGTTCTGCTGGATGGGAAAGGGGCGTGAGGCGGGGGCAACACTATAAGTAACGTAGGTTCAGAGGTCAGTTTATTCATTTTAACTTTTCTTGGATAACTACTCCATATACCCACTTCTGAACTCATGATACCGCTTAAGCAACTGAGGAAACAGCTGAAGTTACTTTGGGTTCCAGCCTGAGGAATTCTGTCAGCGACATTCTGCGTCTGAGTTGGTTGGTTTCCAACAACAACAGCCATCTTTCCATTATACTACATGTGTTTTGAACCATTACAGAGTTTTCCCGTAAATTTTCAAGTACTTCAAATTTGCAACTTCGGAAAAATGCTGTCATTACTGCTACAGCAGCAACCCAACTCCTCTTCTGAGTTCACTTGTTTTTTCCAGGTTAGGCCGAGAATGTACTGAGGTGGGAAGCAACGTGGAAAGCATCGGAACATCATTCAACATGTTATTGCTGAATAAGTGCGGATTACCAGCAGTGTCAAAGGTTCAATCCATTTCTTTGCCAATGACCTGGAATAGACTGTTGGGCGGCAATTGGCAATATTGCATTTGTCTTGTTTCTTTTGTGGATAGGATATTTCTGGGTATTTTTCCTCTTTGCTGGCTAGATCACAGTCTTGTAGCAGTTTTGGATCAGCTAGGCTGAGAGCGGACCTGTTTCTGAAGCTCACGTCTAAAGTAGCATTTCGAGCATTTGTCAGGGCCAATAACATCCAGGGTGTTCAAAAGTTTCTTGATAGTCTCTTGAGATGTTCGAATTAGCTCAAGATTGCAATCATTGATGCTGGGTAATTAAGGATGCAGCAGATATAAAGTAACGACTTGGTACTTCCGTTTGAAGATGGTTGATAATGTTTCACCTGGCTTCTTGCTCATATGTGCTGCGGTCCGCCTTAATTGAAGGCTTAGATAAAGGATGACAGTGCAGGAACAAAAGAATCCAGCTGTTTAAGCAGCATCTTTGCAGAAAAAAAAATATATCAGCCTTAATTGAAGCTGGAAATACCTGTTTAGTGTCCTCCTAACATGAATTGTGTAATTTTCCCCGATCATAAATCAACAGGTGTGATAAGAATGGAGGGTTTGTGGGGTGGATGGAGGAAGTATTTTTGAAATGCGCTTCTTAGATACCAGAAAGATGACGGCACAAGAAAGGGCTCTGGACTGCTCGAAGAGCCAATTGTTAAAAGGAACATACCATTTTCTTAAAAATGTGCATTTCTGCCCTCTTAGCTGAGTTTACACAAGGAATTCTAAAGCCTATTCACTCGAAAACCATATAATAATATGTCCTTTAATACTACACAGGCCCACATTATTGATGGAGTGTTTTTCATTTTGCGCAGTCGCATATTCAAGTAGATTGAGAGGCCTATATATAAGGTACTACAGAACGACTGCCAAATATTCAACATGACAGCGATGTAAGCCAAAGTGAAACCCAATGCAGCTTCATAAGCAAAACAGCAAGGTTAATCAGCCGCAAGGTAAGCAGAGAATTGAGACAACAATTTTCATTCATGGGACATTGCGGCAGTCAGGTTAGAAGTGAAATATAATAATTTAATATTTGGCTGCGGGTTGAAACTGGAGAAACAACTTGATTCTGGTCAATAGTTAACCGCAGTCCAAACCAATATCAAACAGGGAGAAAAGTCCCAAGCAGTAGCAAAACATTCTATAATTTCATGATTATATTTTTGTAGAATTGGAATTGAAAAGTATAACACTTATACCTTCAATAACCTCAGAAATATGATGAATTATTTTAATGCTAGGCAGCAGGTGCCAGATTCCACACAGTCAGCCGGGAGACACAGCTAGCCACTCTACTTGGGCAGCTTTTCTTAGCAGTACAGGGGTTGGCAATTATTCTTCGTTGACATTCTACTCTCTAACCTTATAAGACCTGAAATGTTCCTTTCAGTTGACAGTGATTTACTTATACTTCATTCAGTTTGCTTCCTATATTTAATATTAAATATCGAGTACAATGGGTGAGAGTAGTAGTTGTGTGAGGAAATAAAACAAACTTAGGGATAGTTACGGAGCTCATAGTTTCCTTCATGAGTTCAAAAGTTGGAAGCTAACCTTTGGGAGGGATTTCCGAAATTCTCCACATACACAGATTGTGATCGATAGGCATATATGCCGAATTTCATCATTGAGTTTATCAGACCCCAGAATGATCCTGCGAGTCTACATAAAACAATTATAAGAAGGTACCAAAAACCAGGGCCGGAGCTAGTAAATATCCCACAGAGGGGAAAAGGAACAGGAACAACAACAGGTCCCAAGAACTGCCCGAGAAAAGGGGAAAGGGAATGGAACAGTGCGTGATCCAAAAAAATGTCACAGGCAGAGGATCAGAGAGAGGGGTAGGAGAGATCCCATGAAGTGCCCTAACCGACGATCATTGGCAAGGTGTGGGGGTCTGGGGAAGGCTGATAAGGAGAGGCCTCAAGACCTGCCGGGCTGAGGACAAGAGATTGCAACAGGGATGGCCAGAAAAGAGAGTCCCAAGCACGGGACATTTACAGGGGAGAGAAACCGTTCACAGTTATGATATTTTAAAGCAGAAGAGTAGAGGAAGTACTTACATAGGCTCCACGTCAGGGCTAAGGGGATCTCACGTTGTGTAGACAGTTCTCAGGTCAAGGCCTAGTATTTGAACAGGACCGTTGGTAGCAATGGTACACTTTAGAGCTGTAATGTTGTGCTCTGTTATTTTGAAGAAATTTGGTGCTGGGTTTACACCAGGGAATCCCGTGGAATGGAATTTGGAAGGTGAGATCAAAGAAAAACATGGTCGCTCATTGCTGAAGCCGTCCCAGTGTGTTAATCATCTGCATTTTAGAAGGTGTTGGTGATCTGTCTTCATGGGTCGCTGTAATCCAAGTTGATGAGTAAGTGAACTCGGAAATCCAGATGTATGCAACCTTGGAAAGCAATAGTGAAAATTGGTGAGGTGTGCCGCTGTTGATGCCATCTGATAAGGAAATAATTTTGGAGAGAATTCGAAGAGGAACCTCTTGAAGTTAAAGAGTGGAAGTACACATAGACAGGCAGAGTTTCAGCGACATTGGTTGACTATGAGGTCAAGTAACATCGAGAGAGTTTTTTGATAAATCCATAGGATTAATTTTGGCTGCATGTGTCATCCGTTATGTACTTTGGTTTGTCCGGCACCAGTTTGCTTGTCTATTGATATGTTTTGTTTGTTCAATTCCTTCACAGAATGTGGGCGTGGATGGCTTGTCTAGCATGTATTATCGATACGTAATAGCCCTGGAAATGTTCAATGGTAACCTGCCTTCATGAACCGCTGCACTCCATGCAGTGTAATTCTACCGCCCATGATTCTTATGGCGTGTTATTCAGGATTTGGATCCAACAACCCTGAAGGAACGGCAATATATTTACAAATCTGAACGGTTTTTGGCTTGAAGGAGAGCATCCAGGATATGGGGTTGCTATGTGTCTGCTGCCTTTGTCCATCTAGATGGTTGCAGTCGTATTTTCGAAGATGATGCCTGAGGAGCCTTCCTGAGTTGCTGCAGTGCACCTTTCAGATAGTAGGCTTTTCTGCCCCAATAGGAATGCATCTTTATGTGTGTCAATCAACCGTGGTGCTTTGTCAAGCTTCTTAGGGCTGCTGGTGCTGCACGCATCCAGGCAAGAGGACTGCCTTCCTTTAAATACCTGAAATCTGACTTGCAGCTGATGGACTGTCTTTGGGGAGTGAGGAGCTGGCTTGCTTGCCTCAGGAACCCTCCAATTTGCTCTTGTAGCCACGGAAGTTACGTGGCTAGTCCAGTTCTATTTCAGGTCAATGGTAACTGCTCAGGTTGGTGGATTTAGCGATGTCAATGTCATTGAACTTCAATGGGCTAAAGTTAGTTTCTCTGTTGTTAGAAATGCACATTATCTGGCGCTGCTGTGATGGAAATGTAAGTGGACATTTAGTATAAAACTTGACATTACCCTGGCTTTTCTGCATTTCGACTTTGGCTACTCAGTGCCTGTGGATTGGCAAATGGTGCGGAACATGTTTTAATCATGAGAGAATATTGCAATGCAGACCTTATAACGGATTGAAGGTTATTGTTGCAGCATTTGAAGATGTTTGGACCTAGGGCAATCCCCTATGAACCTCCAACCATGCATTCCTGGAACTTAAATGATTGATGTCGAATAGCTATTAATATTTTCCTTTGTGCTAGCTATGACTTTGAACAGTGGAGTGGTTTTCCACTACTTCACATTAACCCCAGTTTTGCTAGATTACCTGATGCCACATTCGGTCACATGCGGCCAGAATGAAAAGGGCAGTCCCCCTCACCTCTCCTCATAGCAATGCTAATTGGAACATTACAAGGTAGTTGTTGTCATCTCTTTTAAATTCTGACATTTTATACTAAATACTAAAGTTTTTTTTAAATGTTTCTACAAAACCCATGACTTTTTATCGGTTTGTTAACTGAGGAAGTGTCTAGAAACTCATTCCAAGAGCACTTTTAAATAGGTATTGGACGTGAACAGTATCTAAGCAAATCTTGGACCGGGTCATGGATGATTACATGAACTCAGAGCTCTTGCATTATTTCCAACCCAAAGAAAACCATGAGTGCTTGTACTGTCTGAGGTTAACATTGACGTTTTTAAAAATCCAAGTGGAGCTTGGATACGGTAACTGAAATTACAATGGTTGTTTTGTCAATTGCTGAGACTTTTCTGGAGACAGAAGATCTATCTGTGTGATTGCCATAAATAACGGCCTTTAGCTTGATTGAATTAGCAAAAGAGTTAGAGTTCAAATTAAAATAATGCGTTAAGAAACTAGAAGTGGAAGAGTTTATAGCACAGAATCTAAGATTGGAAGAATTAAAAAAAAAACATCCCAGATAAAAATTCTGTTGAGTTAGCTCGAATTCAGTTGTAGGCGAAGCAGCTTGAGGTAGAAATAAAATAAGGAAATGAAAACATACAAATTATAGAGAGAGGATAAAGAGATAGATAAAGAAAGAATTGGAAATGTGGAAGTTTGATTTTCAAAGGGGAAAGGAAACCCGACAGCATGAACTGGCTAGCGAAAAGTTTAGGATACCAATGAGAAATCAAATTTACCCGGAGCTTTGATGCAGCAAAGAGTATCTGAGTATTGCCTAAATAGCATTAGTATAGAATTCAAAGATATAGGATCTAGTTTGAAAAGAAGGCAACAAATATAAAAGGATATATGGGGCAGGAATTTCCATTAAGTGGGGTGGAAGGAAAATTTTCTCGAATTGAATTCCAACGGGATTAACCCTAACCCAGGCCACATTGCAATTGTGTGCGTGCATGGACAGGTGTAGGGAAGTCCAATCACCGTTCCCCCAAATTGCAAGATTTAAATTAACAGTAATCCATGTAGCCTGCCCAGAGTAAATTGTCATGGTGTATGGAGGAGTTCTCGAGAGAGGAAATTGAAGAAACTATGCAAGTTCAGTCCTTGGACAGGAAGAGGAGTGACATCTCCCATCAGTGGTCTCCTTTACATATCGAGCGCCCCAAGAAAGGTTCTGGAATCTGCATGTCAAGCCTCGTAAATCCCACGCCCTGCAGCCCCCCATCTTTCGACACGTCCCCCTAACCACCTATGCCGCCAACCCCACTCCCACTACCCCCACCCCTGGCCACAAGGTCCCTCGCTGCACCGAAACTCACAAAATTCACCTGTTCCTGGAATCCCAGGAACTACGCTCCTAGGACTGCTAACAGCCTTAGTGCAGCTGGCTCCAGGTTCTGCATCTTTGTTTGAGAGATAAAAGGCCGCAGAACATACGACATTGGTGGATATGTGAACTCCATGGACTCCGGTTGGCGGGAAGCGAAACAACGGCATCCTGGTAATTTTAGCCATGGTCTCTCATTTTCGTTTCAAGGACACAGGTGTGTACTTTAGCCTTACAGAATCATTATTTTCAAGTCACTAGAGAGTTAAAACTGTGGCATTTAATTGTTGCTCTCCTGCCCTGAAGCCTAATTGTTGATTTTTCTTCCTCAAAATAGAATACAAGTCGAAGCCTTTCCTCTTGCAATCACCAGGGCACTTTGCAAGAATACCGAAATAAGGGGAAAACCAGCAATTCATCCTGCATGAAAAGAGCATACTGATTGGTTGTCAAGTGGAATCTGACAGGGTTGGTCACCACGAATCTCTGCATGGCGTACCTATGGGCTGCCCAAGCCACAGCGGAGTGATGTCCATTTACACCCTACCTTATCCGTCTATGAATTCGTCAAATGTTTGGGAGAATTGTTTCAACCAGTTGTTGGGCAATTTTTTCCAAAAACATGATAATTTCCTCAGTCAGTTTACCAAAGACCATAAAAGGTAAAATGCACTGGGCTAATGAGATTATATGTTTGTCCACCTCTCTGCTGTAAATAAAGGCCAAACGCCAAGATGTATACAATGGACAATATGTGAACGAGGCACAAAGCATGACAAGAAACAAATATTTAAGTTGTTTTTTTTAAGAATGATATGTAGATTTGCAATAACCTAGTGCAGAACATCGACAGCGCTGTTGCATTCATGCGTTTATTACATCGCTAGTCTATTGACGAATATTTTGCTGAAGGAAACCATTGGTATGTGGGCCACAACACTATATCATTCCAAACTAGACCCGAAACGCTTCTGTGGATCAGTATTTATTGAAGTTATCAACATGGCAATATGTGCAGTTGAATTCAGTTTTCATGACAGCATGTATGCCCAATTTGATTATGTTGCCATGGGCTCCCCTGGAGGCACTGCTTTCAAATACCCCTTTGTTGGGTTCTATGAGAAACGTGTATTCAATGTGCTGCTAACCAAACTCCTACGCCTCTCACATATCCAATATATGGATGATACATTCGCTATATTTAAATCTGCAGCTGTATGCAATAATTTATTTTCAACTATTAATGGACCCCATTTAGGACTCAAATTCATCTTTGAAATGGCGCAGTCAAAGGAGACCCACTTTTGAGGAATGTGTTAAGAAATCTGCAGGGGATTCTCTACCACGGTCTCCTGAAAGCCTACCTTGTCTGGCCAATGTATGCTTTGGGGTTCAAACATTTCCACAAAGATCAATAATGTTTTTACTGCAAATATTTTAAATAGGGCTGGCGAACTTTGGTCAACGTACAACTTTGATGCGGAAATAGAGCCCATCAAAGCATATTGGCTACATTGATCAAGTGATTTTGCGGTGTGTATCACACAACCTCATTGATAGGCCTAAGGACCTGACTTTGGGCTCAGGAACATGCTTAGTCTACATTAGATTATCCTGGAAGTGCAAGTTCTGGCAAAACTTTGAGCAGCTACTGGAGCAAGCTGTTTCACGTTGCTGTTATGCATGAGGAACATGACCGGTATTTGCCAGAAAGAGGATGCTGTCGGCAAACCAAAACGCTGTTCTGCCTATCACACAAATAATAAACGTGGCATGTAAATTTCAGTGACATGGTAATTCTAGGTGTTTCGGTCGCACTTACCAAATACTAGTGGATCACATCAAGCAGCATGCCCCAGCTGCTATTCTCAACGGACAAGAGGAATACCGTATACAATCAGCCCATGCTATTCAAATTCAGAAATCATTGTCCAGCATTAATTTGTTTCAAAGAGTGGACATTCGCTGACTAATCCTCGCTGTGCTAAGAACTGAGTTGCCAACCAATGTAAGATTGTAAGTCGGGCTCTAAGTATGATGCATTTGTGTGTACTGAGAGCGCCATACATTAACATGCAGAACCATGGTCATTGCTCATAGAGATAAATTTACCAAGACTCCAACTGCTTTAGTTAAACAAATTAAGTACAGCCATTTGCTGACTTATTCCTCGTGGCAATGCCTCAAAAAATTAGAATCAAGTTGTCCTTGTTTAATTTCAAGCAAAGTCTGATGCTTAGCTATTAGTCACCATAAAATGATTCATTATCCAAATTAATGCATCGACTTACCAAACGATCAGCAATCTCTTCTCAAAAGGTATACATTCTCATTTTCCTGTTTATGTTGCTATTTTCTGAGATATTTCCCGAGGATTGGAAGACAAAAGGCTTAAAATTCTCTCTTTTACAATAATACTCAAGACCTATAACCGTAAAAGCCTATTCAGGAAAAAAGTTGAATGGAACAATTGTAGATTTTCCTATTAAATATTTTAAAAAATAATATATTGTGGGATCGTTGGTTTAGAACCCTCAAGTTAGAACTGAAGTTGAGGCTGTGAGTGAGCTCAAAATGCCGGAGAAACTTCGAAGTAGCATTCCGATATTTATAGGTAACAATTGGTAGACAATAATATTTCTGTGGTTTGGGAAGCAGCGGTCCTGGCAGATGGGTAGGTAATATCAACTAGGCTAGTAAGGGCAGTAAATCTCATTTGTAAACCACAGCAGAAATGGAGGAACAAAAGTAGGTTTAGCTTTCGGGAAAGGAGAGAAAATGTTGCAGTCGAGAAAAAGGATAGTGTAATAATAAAAAAGGTGCAAAAACGCTGCTATACTATTGCTGCCAAAAGTTCCTCAAGGTTTCTTTCTTTTTTTGCTGGATGCTGAACGATAATATAATGTCAGTAGTAGAAACACTTAGGCATTTTTCATAAAAGGCTGTACTACTAAGCAACACGGGAATGGAATATCGTAGCTGTGAAGCATGTTACCTCAGAACCGATAAGCAAGGATGTTATAGTCATGTATAGTCAAGGTTTTTTTTTTAACGGGGATCAGGTTATTGATGTTATAGGGTTTTTTTTTTTTACTAAGATGTAGTGCTCCCTTGCTCTTCCAATCAAACAAATAGACTTAGTAACATTTTTCATAGATATTTGCGCAGTATACGCTGACGGTTCCTCGATTCCATCATAACTGAGCTGGTAAGGCTAGACGGAATAAAGTTCGAAAATATATATACATATTTAATCGTTCATGGGATCTGGGAATTGATGCCTAGCCAGCAGTTAATGTCCATCAAGAATTGCCCTTTTCCAGGGTGATTTTTTTTTTTAAGTTACACCACACTGCTGTCGATCTGCAGTCACATGTTAGTCAGAGCAAGCAACGAGAGTAGATTTCCTTCCATAAAGGATCCGAGTGAAGCAGTTCGGGTTTTACACTGATCGACAATGGTTCATTAGTCATCAGTAGATTTGAAATTACAGATGTTCTTTTATTAATCATTTCAAAAGTCACCAACGGTTCTGGTGGGATTCGTATATCTGCCTCAGAGCATTACCCCAGTTCTTTGGAATACTGGTCTATTGACAATATCATAATTCCACTGCTTCCCCTAGCACCACAAAAAAAAAGTTATTATCATAAATATGAGAATGTCAAAGGCAGTGTGTAGAATTGTGCTAAGCCAATCAGTTCAGAAAACCAACTTGCACACACGAAAGTTGAGCTTGATAATGAAAAAGTTATCAAACAAGAACAATTAAGTGTCGATCACAGAAAGTAGAATACCTGAATGAGCAATTTAAGTGAATTGTGAGAGGCAATAAACATGTAGAATTATTATTCATCAAAGATAGGGTTTTAGCTACATTTGATGGGTTTTCAGGATCAGATGTATTTTGTTAAGTATCGTATAAAACGCGGTTTAAATTAAAAAGATCGGATGAAACTTTAACATTTCAATGCCAATTTAAAATCCAAACTAATGAACTGTTGGAACTTCGTTCTGAACAGAGCAATGAAATTCTTAAATTCGATTCAATCTGAAGAAAATAAATGTGAGATGTATGTTCTGAAATACCAAACCCTGACTTTGAAAACAGATTGAGGAATTTTTAAGCGATAAATCGTGGACCTAACAAGTGAATTTCATATGTCTAAGGACAGTCATTAACCATTACAAGAACCATTTCAAAATGAACCGAATGTCATTGTGAAATTGATAAGAATGTAAATCATGACGGAAAAAAAAAATCTGGTTTCAGTACAGTATTTTATAAGTGCACTGAAAGTGTTAGTAATCTAAATTTGAAACCTGTTTATAATAGAATATACAAATACATGGATAAACTAGAGAAAATGGAGATACAAGGTCGTTTTCAAAATATCGACGGGAAGAATATGTTCTTGTGCAAAATGCTGTAACATATTTCACGAATAAATTAGAAAATGCCTTGAAAAAAGAGATAAAACTCCCTAAGTGCACGTTTGGTCATCCAGTGTTGATCACAGCAATGAAAAGAAAGGTGCTGTTGTTGACAAACAAGTGAAAAAACTATTGTTTCAAACAGTTATCAGTCAGACAGATACCATTTCTGTCGCAAACATAGTGGACACCTTGAAGACATGTTTCCATTAACAGAGAAGAAGAGAAAAGCAAATGAAAAGTGCGTTCCTCTGTGTTAAAGTTAATAAAACTATATGCAAGATGTTGCGTCACATAGCGTGATTAAGGTGCATCCATTTTTGAAAAGGGGATGAGAGCATACTATTGGTTTGCATTAACACCAGCGACTTTGAAAAAGTAGAAATGAAGCTGATAAAAAAGTACCTAAAGAGAACTTCAACTTTTCTTCGCTACCTTCGCTTGACCACAAAAAAACTGATGTTGAAAAAAGCAAAAGTTGGTGTTTTATCCAGATTTTAAAGAAAGGGTGCAGCAAAAGTCATATTTTGAGTTACATCAACCCTGGCATGTTTAAATCCTACGAAAATTCTTGTTACGTGTATAGAGTTTTGTTTTGCTTATGCATTGTAAATGCATGATATTATGTGTGTAATTATGGAGCAAAATAATAAGGTTATGTCATATGATATTTGTTAATAGTTTTTGATATTAAGTAGTTGTGAAGAATTTATAAAAACTTTGTGATAAATCCGTCACCATCATGAAACATTCTTTGTTCCAAGCGTGGTGGGTCGTGGTAGCAAAGCATTATGGCAAGGGGGCATGGGGGTGACAGGTGCTGGAGGTATTAAGAAATTCGTACACTGTTGAGTGCCAAGGTCGATAACAACGGTCCCAGACCGACCTTGAAGCTTCTGCGCATAGCGAGATCTGAAGGTGAGGCACATGCGCTGTTCTGCATCATTTTGTTCTTCAGTTCCAGGCCAAAACTTGCGTGTATGTAAAAGAAGAATAGAGCGAAACCCAAGGTCATGTGACCCCGTGTCAGAGGCAGTTGGCCGGCAGGATATAAGGAAGGCATGCACAATCGTGAATCAAGGGGATTGAAGTGTCAGAAGGAAAATTTGAAACCCTACGAGGTTACCCGTTGTTGATATCGTCCCTGCTTGCTAATTGAAGAGGGAAAATATCAGGTCAGTTGAAGGTTGGTGACCCATGCTGCGGGACATTGAACCAACGTGCGCTTTTGTAACATTATGTTCTCCTACGCATGGCCAAGTGCTCAAATTATACTGATATGTTCATATTTTTGTGTATCAGTGGAAGAGAATCTCTGAAGTCGAGGTGGAAAACCTGCTAGGGTGGCCACCTCTAAAGTCATCTGAGGTGTACAGACTTTTGCAGAGAATTTCATGGCGAGAAATTTGAAAGTAATAGTTTAAATCCTCTTGAAAGTGATGGAGTTTCAGTGAGACTGGATGACTCACGGTATGACTAACGTCTAAGTGAGTTGTTGAGAAATACATTAAACATTCTTTCGTAACCTATTTCATTTGTTGTGACGTGTGATGTGCCCAATCACTAATTGCCTGTTCTCTCTTATGAACATAAGAGTGATCATGAATATTATAACATAACATTATTGCGCATGACATGCATGCACAGAAAATTCGAAGCCTGTCAGGGACACTACATTCGTGCTCAACAAGGAAACACCTCCACCACACATCATCCAGCGCCCCCACCACCACTCCCATCCCTACCACCCTGTCCGCAAACCTGTGCAAACCTGCCCCACCACCCTTAGAGGAAAGAATGTTTCACAGAGGTAAGGGGTACCTCTCGATACTTTTAACCTTCGGATCATGTAGAGCAAAGTTTTGTTTTTGTTCCGTCAAAACTCTTGTAGTCTTGCCGCTCTCTTCACTGAGCTGTCTTAAATCTAATGTCCTGCCTATGTGAAACAATAAGTTAGTGTTCCCTAACCGGAGTGCAGCAGTGAATTGGGGAATGACCAAGGTTGATAGCAAATCACGTGGCAGCACGCCAAAATTCAAACCGCTCGTGCAGCCTCGGGCTTCCATTTGGTGGAAAGTGAATTGTCCGCGTTGTCCCACTGTGAAATTCCTGCTATTGTCCTATGCCAATGCTCAAAACAAACTCGAGAAACAACACCTCATGTTCCGAATGAGAACGATAAGCTTGACACTTTTTTTTGTTTTGTTTTGATTTCCTTTGCAGTTTTTCTTCTTTGTCATTGTACCCTATTAATTTATTTATGCGGCGTTCTGCAACGAGCTGCCCCACCGTTTGAACGCACAGCAGGTGCATATTTTCTTTCCTTGCACAGCTGAATGTCATATGTTTGGCACATAGGCCATGAAATAATGTGTTTTCTATCATCACCCCTGCCAATTAATTGACTAAGGATTTGTCTGAGGATTCGCAAATGGTGCTGAAAATTGCGCAATCTTCAGCGAGTCACCGCACTTCTGAGCTTTTGATGGGTTTGCAGTTATTGATGAAGACGCAAAAGGTGGTTCTGCCGAGGACACTTCACTGAGGAAGTACTGCAGTGATGTCTTGTAGTGGAGATCACTGACGTCCAGCAATCACAATCATCTTCCTTTGTGCTGGTTATGGCTCTAACGGGTGGCGATTTTCCTTCCTGATTTCCATTGATTTCGGTTTTCTTAGGGCTCCTTGATGCCAGACTTGGCCAAAAGCGGCCTTAATGCCAAGGACAGTAACTTTCTCCTCACTTCACAAGTTCAGCTCCTTTGTATACCTGTGAAAAAGTTTGTGTTCAGGTCAAGAGCTCTGTGGATCTGGCGGATAGGAAACTGAGTGTCAGTGAGCATGGTATTGCTAAGCAAGTGTCGCTTGACAGTTTGATAACCCCTTTGATTGTTTTACTGATAATCGAGGGTAGACTGTTTGGGCAGTCATTTGTCGGGCTGTGTCTTCTCTGCTTTTAGTTGCAGAACAGAATTGGGCAATTTTACACATAGCATATAAATGCCAGATTTCAAACTTTACTGGAAAATCTTGGCTCGGGGTGCAGCATGCACTTGAGCACATACCTTGAATACTATTAGTGGAATAATGTAAGGGCCGATAGTTTTTGCACTATTCTTTGCCTTCAGCAGTTTTTTGAAGTCACGTGAAGATAATCAAATCTGCTGAAGAATGGCATTTGTGAATGTGCAGACCTCCGGAGCAGGAAGGGGACGCTCATCCACAAACCAATTCTGCATGAAGTTCTTACCACTGCTTCAGCCTTATCTTTTGCACCGAAGTGCTAGGCTCCCCCATCATTGATGTTGGGGGTATTAGTAGAGAGCCCGCCTCCTGTGTTGTTTAATTGTCCAGTACGAGTTACCGCTGGATGTTGCATAACTACCAAGCTTAGGATACTTAACCCTGTTTATCAGTTAAAATCAAAAAAAAAACTGCGGATGCTGGAAATCCAAAACAAAAACATAATTACCTGGAAAAACCCAGCAGGTCTGGCAGCATCGGCGGAAAAGAGAAGAGTTGATGTTTCGAGTCATCTTGACACTTCGACAGAACTTGAGTTCGAGTCCAAGAAAGAGTTGAAATATAAGCAGGTATAAGGTGTGTGTCGAGGGGAGGGGGCGTGGCGGGGGGGGGGGGGGGGGTGGGGGGGGGGGCGGTGGCGGGGGGGGGGGTGTGCGGAGAGAGAGCGAGAGAAGTGGAGGGGGTTGGCGTGGTTGTAGGGACAAGCAAGCAGTGATAGAATTAGATCATCAAAAGATGTCACCAACAATAGAACAAAGGAACACATCGGTGTTAAAGTTGGTGATATTATCTAAACGAATGTGCTAATTAAGAATGGATGGTAGGGCCCTCAAGGTATAGCTCTAGTGGGGGTCGGGAGAGCATAAAGGATTTAAAAATATTTTAAAATAATGGAAATAGGTGGAAAAAAAAATCTATATAACTTATTGGGAAAAAAAAACAAAAGGAAGGGGGAAACAAAAAGGCGGTGGGGATGGATGAGGGAACTCAAGACCTAAAGTTGTTGAATTCAATATTCAGTCCGGAAGGCTGTAAAGTGCCTAGTCGGAAGATGAGGTGTTGTTCCTCCAGTTTGCGTTGTGCTTCACTGGAACAATGCAGCAAGCCAAGGACAGACATGTGGCCAAGAGTGCAGGGTGGAGTGTTAAAATGGCAAGCGACAGGGAGGTTTGGGTCATTCTTGTGGACAGACCGCAGGTGTTCTGCAAAGCGGTCACCCAGTTTACGTTTGGTCTCTCCATGTAGAGGAGACCTGTCTATCAGTTGCTGCTTATGCTGTTTGGCATGCAAGTAGTCCTGTGAATTGTTTTGCCACGTTGGCACCACATTTTTATTTATGCCAGCTGCTACTTTGGCATGCTTCCCCGCCCTCTTCACTGAACCAGAGTTGAGCCCTTGGATTCATTTTAATGGTGAGTGGGGCATTTGCCAGCCATGAGGTTACTGTGTTTTCTTTGTGCCATTATGCTGCTGCAGAAGGCACTTAGCTGCTCTTGGATGACAATTTCCAAGTTGCCACATCTGTTCGAAATCTATCCCATTTAGCAGTACGGTCGTGTCACAACACAGTATTGCGAGTATTCCCAATGTGAGGACAGGTTCCCATTTTCACAACGACTGTGCGATTGTCACGCCTGCCAATAAGGTCATGGAACGATGCCTTTGCCACAGGCAGGCTTCTGAAGATGAAATCAATCATGTTTTCCCTCATGTTGGTCTCCTCATTATCTGCCACAAAGTCTAACTTCCAGCCAAGTCAGTCAGTAGTGGTGCTAGTGAGTAATGCACATGAAATTCCAAGCCCATAGTACATCCTTCACCCACTCCACCCTCATTGCTTTCTCCAAGTGGTGTCCAACTTGTGGGACACTGATGCATCAGCTGAGGAATGCAAGTACGTGGAAATCAGTGACCGGTTTCCTGGCCCATGTTGACCTGATGCCAAAGAAACTTCATGGGGTCCGGGGACGATACTGAGGACTCCTATGGCAAATTTCTCCCTATTCTATACTACTGTGGAGCCACATCTGCGGGGCCTGTCCTGCCAGTGGGGCAAGATAAACAAAGGGATAATGATGGTTGTGTTTGGGCGATTACCCATTAATATAATTCGGTAACGATGACGATGTCTATGAGGCAGCTATCCTAAATCTAGCTTTTACCCCCAGACGCTATTAAGGACGGCTTTGCAGTATCGACACAGTTTGTGTTTGCAGTTGTGTGTTCCAGTGCCTAGGTTGAGGCAAGGTGTTGAATCAGGTTTCATTCCTTATTTTTTTGCTTTGCAGCGATCTGAAACAACTGAATGGTATGCTAGGCCAATTCAGATAACATCTAGGAGCCAACCACATTCCACAGGAATACTATTATAAGGGGAAAACCATAACATATGCTGTATGTGAAGAGTATACTCATCGCTTGGGCAGTTGTGCTGCAATTGAGAATGCACCACTGATGGGGACTGACAGTTAAATGCCAAACTTTTTTTTAAAACTCGAAACCAAGCCGTTTGACACTAATTTGCAAGTCATTTCACTGAGGAATGAGTTCCAAAATGGTTTTCAATTAAATTCTTTAGGTAAAACAGGTTACGTATGTATGCTTTTCCTGTCTGCACAGAGGAGTGCCCTATTTAGTTCTATGTATAGCTTCCATTACAAGCAAAGTATTTCACAATTTTTGTCCATTCGCAGAATCACACCTAAAATTTGATGCTGTTTTTTGAGGTTTTGTTTGACGGGTTGTTCGGGTACAGTCAGTGACCTGCCCATTCCAAGGACCGGCTAGGAAATGTTGCTTGTATGATCCGCTAGTAATTTGGACGTACGGCCTTCATACTTATCATCACATTAGCACTTAAATTCATATAACACGTTACTCACTTTTGTAAACAGCGTAACTGCATTTTGGATTGGCAGCAGCTTCCTGTTAGTGGCAAGCACCACTGCTGTTGCAACTGCATGTAACCATTGAGAAACTGCAGTTGAACTGTTGTTTTTTTTTTAGGCATAACTGCCTTCTAGGGCAAACTGTGATAGACCTGGCAATTTCCAGGTCTGAACGTCATGGCCTTAGGCCCGTTCATTTGTTTGCATGATATAAAGCGCAAAATCAACTTATCACGGTAGCCATTGAACTGCAGGATGCCTGAGATGCGCTCTGTTCCAGCATCAAGCTTACACAATGAGAAAATGGTTCGGGCCAAAACTACAAAATTGCCAATGGGACCAACCTTAAACAGTGTGGTAGAATCTTCTGCGTGTTAAGCGAGGAATGTAGGTTTGCAGCAAACCATTTTAGAAAATCCCCTGGCAGATTTCCCAACTAATACATCAAGAAAGGGGGGTTCATTTAACTGTTCCCGTTGAAAGTTGAATTTGAACGCAGGACAGAATCCTTTAAGGCAGGAAAGGAAATTATCACACGGAGCTGCATATTTAAATATATCAGAAGTATTACACACATATTAGACTTCTGCCAGGAGTCGGAGTTTAGTTATCATTCCATTGATGAAACGTTTCTCAAGGAACACAACACATCTATGCGCGAGGGCTGGGCCAAGATGGCAACATCAGCTTTCTGGGCAAACATGATGACAATAAAACACAATTCAACTGTGCGGGTTGCCAAGTTTATGAGCTCACTGAGTACTGTTTCCTGCAATGGCAGGAGATTTAAATCACCATGCCATGATACATTGCTGGATAAAGGTGTACCTTTGAGCTCCGCCGTGGAGAATTTCATCTTCCTTGCCTTTTCTGATATATATTGATATCCGTGACCTTGGTGCACAGAGCATAATTTCAAAATTTACTCAGATAGAAAATTTTGAAGCATTTTGAACTGTGAGAAGCATAGTACAGCACTGCAGAAGGACTTAGATATGTTAGCGGAATGTTTGTGTTCAGGTGAGCACGGTGCTCCAAGGATGTTCGACAGATTCTTAAGATATTAATTTTGCTGCACCAGCAAAAGCTAAGTTACAGGACAGGGAAATCATGTATTTAGTTTTAAGCAACAGATGACAGTTTCTGAATGTCAGAGTTTCCATGATGCGAGAGACCATAGCTTCATGTTTTTTTTTTTTTCCTATGTATGCTTGATTGCATCATTGGCCTAGATACAAATGTATACATTTGATGTGTGACTAAGCCCGAACAAGCTTCTAGCCCTGTACTATGAAGGGGCATGAATTTCCTGCATTTGCAGAAACAGACTCCTAAACTTGCGATGCAGACTCCAATCTTTGAAGCTAGTGAATGTCCACAATAGGCAGCTATGTGGCAGACAATCTTTAATGTCGGCAAATGTGAAGTATGTCATTTTGGTAAGAAAGGCATGGATAGAAAACATATTTTAACGGGTAAAAATCCCAAGCAGTTGATGGAACAGAGTGACCTGGGTGTTTATGTGAATACGTCAGTGGGGGTGGCAGGAAAGGTGCAAATACTGATTAATAAAGTGCAGAGCATCTTTAGCTTTATTAATAGGGGTGATAGACCACACATGAAAATAGGTTATGTTGAAGTTGTATGAGAAAGCAGCTCGTCATCAGGTAGGCAATTGTAGACAGCTCTGGGAATTGCACCTTCGAAATATGTGAAGTTATTGGAAAGAAAGTATACAAGACTAACGGGAATGTATCCATAGATAAAGAACTTAAGTCAGTTTCAAAACGTTGGAACAGTGACCCTTGTGGAAAGGTGGCTGAACGGAAATTTGACAGGTGTATTTATAATTCTTCGTGATCTAGACAGAGTATAGTGTGAAAAATCTTTTCACTGGTGAAATAATCGAGAATAGATGAAAATATATTACAAAGAAAGCAATAATGATATGGGAAACTGTAATGATGCGTCGAGTTGTTAAGAATTCACTGCCTAAACCTGCGATGGAGGCACTTTTAATTGAACCATGCAAAAGGCAAACATATCCTTATATGGTAACAAAGATTGTGCATTGTTACGGAGAAAAGGGCGGGAGCACGACAGTAGATGAACTGTTCATTCGGAGAGTCAATGCAGGCACGATATGCTGAAGCGCTTCTTTTTACAGCGTAAAATTTCAGTTTTTCTGTGACTTAAATAGCCTCCAATGATTTCAACAAATAGACAGTTTCCCTTACGCTGCCACACTGATGTTGCTGGAATGCTGACTTCGTCCCTTGAAGCACCAAAGGGTGCCTGAATGCTTGAAAGATTCCAAATGAACGCTGTTACTCCATGGGTTACTGCAAGCTTTTAAACATCTTGAATTTAATTTTGTTTTATCCTTGTTGTTCAGAATTATGCCTTTTCCAGAATATTGAAATACTGAGATCATTCCAGTTGTACCGTGTTAAACTGTTATGCGGTTGCACAGATTTATTGATTGTTTGCCTCAGAGATGGGAGCATTCAATTGACGAATTTGTGAAGGCTCGGTGAAGTCATTGGCTCTGGAAATCAAACGCTTTCAGAGAATCAAGTCATCGTTCATATGCATTGGACTAACCGGTCACACAAGAGAGAATTACACTGCCGGATTGACTGTCAATGCATCCATGTAAGCAATGCGCTCGTCTGTACTGGTTTAACTATTGCAATAATCCTAAAATTGGTGTATTTACGCACTTGAAGAACATACCCCAAGTGGTTTTTAATCGCAAAAATTTTGTCTACGTCCTGAGCTTGCATCATTTAATTTCCAGTTACAAGAACCACGACAGGCCTGCTGTTTATCACATGTGCATTGTGGAGGTTGCCTTTCTCCAGTTCTATTCACACGCCCTCGCACAACTCTTCTTCCAAAGCAGCAATGTCTGTAGCTGAGACACTTTGTATTTCATTTTGGAATAGGAAGCAATCTGCACTTTATGTTGAAATTTTAATCATCTTCATCCTCAATTGATCCAACTCCGATACTTTCCTTCAATTCATTGACTTCTCTGTATCTCGTCCTGAGGATAGAAAATATAATAATACTCATTAAATGCTCATCAACCCCTACAGAAACATTCCTTATGTCTCCGTCACACTGCTTCCTGTTCAGAACTCCTTTTCATTCTGCATGTTATCATTCTCTGTCACATCTCCTCTGATTATTGCAGTTTTTACATCGGGGCATCAAGAAAGTGTTTCTTTTTCCTCAACTGAGGCAAACACAAACCCCTTACCCCCACCCTCCACGCGGTTTGCACTCTCCACTGTGGTTTACAGGACCTTAAACCGTCTCTACCTCGTTTCTGTATTTTGTTCCCCACCAATGCCCCTCCATCCCAGAAGGTTCCACTGCTGCTAAATTTCCAGCCTCCATTTCAAAGAATTATTCCTCACCTTCCCTGACAAATTCAGTATTTTTCCACCACAAAATCATCTTTACAACTACTCTCAGATAGTCAAAGGGGGGAATCACTCTGCAGTACCCTGATGTACAGCTCTATTGCAACCAACACCCCATACAGTTTCCATGGCACTGTTCCATGCAATCGAAGCAGGTGTTTTCAGCTGCACCTTTACCTTCAACCTCCACACTGTCCAAGGTCACATAAATTATTTGCAGGTGAGGGAGCAATTTATTTACTTGTTCTGCAAATTAGTTTACTCTCTTCGCTGCTCACAATTAGGCATCTCCTACATTATATACATGAACTTTTCCTACATAGACTAGTGAGCATTTTACTGAAATCCTTCACTGAGTCAAAAAACTACATCTCGAACTTGCAATCGTTTTTTCAATTAGCCATCTCGCTCTCATGCTCATTGTTCTATCCGCAGCCTGGTACAATTTTCTAGTGAAGACGAATGCATGCTGGACAAATAGCACCACATCTTCGGTTGAGCCAATTTACAGCCGTCTATCTACAACATACAGTATAAAAATGTCAGACCAAAGAAACCTGTCTTCCAGTTTATTTGTTCTTTGCAAGTGTGTTCCACAAAAGCCCTTTGGTAACTTGCACACTAGTTTTCTGTTTCCAGATGGAGTTCACCATACACACGTTAGAAAATTATTGTTTTCAGAAAGAGCTGACCTTTGTTCTGCAATGAACAGCACTCTGGGCCAATACGATGTGTTGCTAACACCACTCCGTTCGACATTTCCTACATGACTATTTTTTCAATCTCCCCTGCTCTCTACGCTATCTCTGTCCTTCATTTTATTTTCCTCTAACTGCCTCTTCCCTTTTTTTTCAACGGCATAAACACCTCTGCACCTCTTCAGTTCTGAAGACGGACATGCATGGACTCAAAATGTTAATTACTGTCACCCTCCACAGAAGCTGCAAGAGCGGTTGAGATATTCGAGCATGTCATACTTTTATTTCAGAACTCCAGAGTCTGCAGCACCTTGTGTTTGTAATACATTGTCCATGTAATCTATTGATTGTTAGGACCGTGTCTCTATTTCCACCAGCTGCAATGATACATAATGGGGGTGCTTTTTTACACACAGTACACAATGAAATACCACCCTATTGTGAAAGTTCAGGAATATACATCAGTGAAACTAAGATTAGATTCTCATTACACGTGTAAACCTTGATTAACATTTGTTAAACACAGGTGGATATATTTCCAGTCAACCACTCCCTCGTTCGGCACAATATACTTGGACCTTCCTTACGCATGATAATATTGATAGCATACTTTCATAGCCACATCAAGCAAATAACATTCTACATTTTTGCAAGAAAACCAAAAGGGCAGAAGTGAATGCTACAGAGAAATGAACAATAACTTTTTGCAAGGTAAGCAGAAACCAAAAAAGGAGCAAATTGAATTTTCTAGTTCCAAAATCGTCTTAATAATTTTAGTCATTCTGCTTTGTATTTATACTGATCAACTGAACGCAATATTCACAATTAATGCTGCCGTAAACAACGCTATATTTAACATGTATCTCATTTTTTGATCCCCAACTTATGTTCTGGAAAGGAAATCGTTAGTAACATATGACAAGAGGTCGATCTGATTTTGCCCGATAACCAAAATTGCAAACTGTCGGCCTTTCGCCTACTGCTTAAACAATATGAAATTCTACTTGAATATGGCGTCAACACAGTGTATATCAGAGAGTTTGTTTCACTAACCAAGCTTTAGTCTTTAATTCTATTTCATTGGCAATAACCTAATTCATGGCAGTTCATTTGGTCTACCATGGCCTAACCTGATTCAATCCTGCAGGCCAAATCAGACAAAACATTATATTCCTAAAAAGGTAGCACGGTTGCTTATGTTTTCCCACATTCTGCATGTCATGTTAATTTAATGGGGTCACTCTGTCATATGTTAAGTATTTAATGTGCAATTCAATAAATGTTTCGAGTTCTGCCGAATTTACCCAACGTATTGAAACCCAAGGTGCTTACTCCAAATTTTATTTTTCAATTTGCCCAATGAACAATCTCCCTCAAAATCTGTTAGCTACCCTAACACCCGAGAAATTATCGTTCAAGACTGTTGTTTACATAGTAAAATGTCAATTATTGCATTTATCCCTTAGTCATCATTGCGCTTGTTCCATCCACAAATGCAGCTTTATGCTTTAATCCTGGCATCTAAATTATAGTCTAACCTCAGTAACGGTAATCTCTGTAACTGCCTCTTAGTTCTACCTATAGCAATTCTGAATTTTCCCTGTTTATTTTAATATTTCCTCGGTGTGCCTTGATGTATCTTCTGATCCCCTCTCTTCTAAATCTTTATTTTCCTCCACATTCATAACAAATGCATATATTACCCGCAGCCTCAGTGATGCTAATTGTCCAATAACTAACAAGCTGGAAATATCTCCATCTAATATTTCTACTTATCAGTCGTTTCAGTTTGATAAAAGTAAACAATTATTCGTCTTTGTTTTAAATCGCCATCACTTTATTAATATGTTTTGCTTCCCTAGCACCATTCGAAACAGATGTTATTGAAAGTGAATATATATTGTCGGACCATGCTATTTTCCCGCACCTTTTACTAGCAATATTGTCTGACACCTGCCACGCCCAAACCCATAGCAATTAAATGAGTAACTATCCAATGTGCGCGTTTGCAGCACCCGGCCCCTCTCAACCCCACCAGCACCACCACCCCCCACAGACACACGCACAGAACAGTCTGCACACACACACATTTGATCTATTCTGCTTTGCAAACAATTCTACATCAACCTTTGGGTCGATGGAGCCCCTCCATTCTGATTAGGTACCCAATTTTCAATATGAAAGCCATCGACTTCCAACACATAAGATTTAGCCAATGCGTGGTCTCTCTGAAAGTTTGTTTTCTCTTTTACATGCGGCAGGTTGTAGCTGAGAATTGTTTCTGCCATTGTGATCTCAATTAATACAGGATGATAATCTGATTGATTAAAATTTTAATTGAGAATTTATTCAAATAACTGTTTAAATTTCCTCCCCAGCCTTCATTCTGTCATGTCACATTTAATCTTTGACATTTACTTTCCAACTATTGCACCTGGTTTGTATCACGCCTCATATATATTTTCACCCGTTAGAGAAAGTACATTTTTGTTCCTAGGTACATTGTGTATAGGTGAAAGAGGGGCTTTAATGAAATCATGTTCGAAAACATACGACAATCCTCTATCATTCATTTGTAAATTTATAAGAATTAATGAACAATTCTCGCCCAATGTTAATGTAACCATACAACGATTTTATGTGGGGTGGTTTAGGATTTTTAATCAATCTTAATGTTGTAAAGACATTAAATTCCGAAATCTGGATGCACTTGCCTTGAAAGGTAAGCTACAGCAGGTTGTGTTCCAACGCAGCTGCAGCCCGAGGCATCAAGCATGTTGATGTCACCGTTTGGGAGGTTATGTGAAGGGCTTCTCGGGGACCTGCTGTCAATGGCACAAACTGCAGCCACAATGCACTGGTTTTAGGGAGCGGTGATATTTAAGTTCCGTCGATTGGCTGCATGGCAAGTGTCCGGAATGCCAATGCAGTTGTGAACATTCAAACAAATCACTGTTTTATTGAAAGTTAAGGTCACCCCGAATAATTGGACATCATAGTGGAGCGTAATATTCATTTCATGAACATTATCTTACGAGCTGAGGCAGCGCAGAGTGTAAACGTTCCAAAATTTCAGCTGGATATGCAATGCCCCACCAACACCCCCAGCCAAGAACGCCCTCCGCACCCTATCGCATCCATCCCCGCTCCCGACACTCGCACCAGTCCACAGACGCTCCACATGTTACTATTTCAGGCTTTCTAAAGGCTGCACTGTTCATTTAACTGTCATTTAAATCAAATCATTTTTTGTCTGTTGGAAATGTCAAATGCGACATTACTCTTTACATTAACTTAAAGCATCATTTTGAACTTATCGGTCATGGAAACCCACCTTTGTTTCCTAAGGAAAAAGTTAAGTGTTTCTGGTATGTAAGAAGTGCTAATTTTTGGATTGATTAGTCGGATACTTACTTAACATTCTGTTGGAATGACCTAAGTTAAATTGAAAACACATTGTCACCAGCAATTATCTATGTAATGCATTGAAGTTCCAACAATACTTCTGCAAATTTGTCACTAAACTGGTTGATAGAGAAGTCTTGCGGGAAAATAATTTGAGATGAATTTCTTGAGTCATTTGATAATTGCTGGTACCAGAGCGAATAATAAAGATTGGAATAGATATTCTTCAACTGTTTGTGCTGGAATTACTATTTATGGATGTCAGTTATATTTTAGTGTCAGTTATCACTCCATTATAGGTTATAACATTTTAGATCAGAAATGACAAAAAATGATTAGCACGAAAAGGGTAACTTTAAGGTTAATTCTGCATTGAAGTGGAATTAGCCATCAACATTCTTAGAAAATAATTTTATAATAATGCGGGGTACAGCCATTGTGTAGAAATTTGCTGACCCAACTAAAATGGTTGCGCTTAAAAAGAAAACAGAAACGATTTCAGACACTCTAGGCAAAGCGAGGGTAATGCCATCATTATACTCTAACTCTAATCATTGTCCCATGACAAAAAGACTGCAATTCTTCACTGAAGCCCTATCATCTATGCACAGGTAGCCATTTCCCATTCAGCAAGAGTAAACCATGAAACGTGATGTTGAAGGAGGTGGGGATGCGTTATCTCAATAGAATTTGCTGGACGGGTTAGGGGGAAAGGATAAAGAGAATATATATTAACATATAGAATTGCCTCCTCGATGTTAATCATGTGCCAATTGAAATATTCTACATATATCTGCAATTTGTGGTTATGCTTTTATCAGTTTTTCTGTCGATATATTTAGATGGTTTTATTGTTAAAACATGTTAATTTTCGTGTCATACATTGATGATATATATCCTGTCTAATGAACAATACTGTGTAATGATAAGATTGAGTAATTGCATGTCATATTTAAGTTGACAAAAAAGAACATAAATAGCGATTCTATCCATGGGCATCAATTTTTTCTTTGAAAATCAACTCCCATTTACCAGTCAAAGATTTGTAAACCCTTCAATTCGTAATGATTCGTAAGTGATCAAGTTACCAACTCTTTTGCTTAAAGCTTCATTCGCAATTATACTGAGAGTTTGATCATAGTTGCCTTCCTAAAGAACATTTCCCTTTCCTACCTGTAGACATCGCTGTCGCATCAAATTTCAACTATGTTACAGTCGATTCCTTTATTGTCAGCTTACTTATCTTAACATCTATTTCAGCTTAAATTCATGAACTGGAATTGTACTAACGCACAACAGCCAGAGCGGGTTGGCGGGGGGGTGGGGGGGGGGGGGGGGGGGGGGGGGGGGGGGGTCGCCATAAATCAGGGAGGATAACTGACAGAAGTGACACCCACTTCCCGCCCGATTTTGAAGCCTATACATTTTACTGCTTTATCCATGTAAGGTGAATCATCCCATCAACCAAAAATTCGTTACATTGCCAGTAGTTGTTCCGTTGCATTTCCTGCATCAAAGTAAAATTGCTGCTCCTTCAGTGTGCGCGGGAAGCCGGATTAACATGGTTCCTTCAATTTCAAGCCCAACCACTTCGCACGGCCGTCCGAAACTCGCCCACCCAATTCCCAACGCCGCCTGAAATCCCGCCACAGAGAGGCGTGGAATTCAAATCATTTATACATTTTCTCTCGGGTTTAAGCTTGCATTGACGTGCATAATTTTCCTGTTTGATGAGCATGCATGGAGCTGCAAATAATATATTAGAAGGGACACAGGTTTTTTTTAGCAGATAGGCAGCAGAGGGTGAGCATATATGAACCCATTAGATTTTGGGATTTCGTGAATAGTGCCTCACTGCTGGGACTTAGACGATTTACAATCGCAATTGTTGATGAAGAGACAGTGATTAATGTATCCTGCTTTCCGGCTGACTCAAAGTTAGAAATAGGGAGCAAAATGATATATGCAAGTTACGTGAGTGGATAACAAGATGACCAATATAATATATATAGGGCAGTGTCAAATTATTCAATTCATTCGAATTAATTAAAAAACATGAATATTACCTCAAAAGTGAGAACCTTGCATGTGTTGATGTTTAAAGAATGGTGGGGCTGCTCATAAAATAAATATAAAAAGTTACCATACAGCCACAGCAATCTATTTTGAAGGCTCATCTCATTTTGGCCTTCCATAAAAAGATGGGATTGCATGAATATAAAGTTTCCAAAAGCTGTGCAGGTTTTTGGTAAAACAACATCTTGAGTACTGTGGGCAGTTTTGGTCTCTGCATTTAAGAAGCAATATACTTATATTGGAGGCTGAGCAGCTAAAGTTCACCAAATCGCTCTCTGGAATGGATGGGCTGTTCTACGATGAGAGGCTGAGCAAATTGGTTCAATTTCTGCTTGGGTTTAGAAGAATCAGAAGCCCTCTTATTGAAAAAGCACACGAGTCTTAACAAGATCCAGAGGATATATACAGTGAGATTGTTTCCGCTGGCTGGGTAATGTCAAATCGACTGGCATGGGGCGGCGTTTTATCAGTATTAGGAGCTGATCCTTTTGAACTAAGGTGAGAGCAAGTTGCTTCACCAAAATCATTATGAATCTGTACAGCACTCCACACAAGAGCGTAATACATACACCATCACTGAACACATTTACGTCTGGCGGAGGCAGATTAACAGTCTTTTGGGGAATGAAGAGATATGGCGAAGGGAAGGGAAGTGGAGTTGATGCCGATGGACAGTCATTATGCTAGTGAATGGCGGATCAGGAACAACGACTCATATAGACTTCGCTTGTTCCACTTCCTTGTTTTCTTCCATTCTTCAGTTTAAAATGGTCCATCGCACACAATGCTTATTCATGCTCACTCGGAGCACAATCCACTTTGGAATATATACGAACAGGAGTGCAAGCATATAAGGCTATTGAAATATTTATTAAAATGATTTAGTCTGGTTACATCTTGTGTCATAGGATATAGTCGTCGAGCACAGAATTTGCTACATGTGATACTTATTTCAGACCAAAAGGCTTCTCCATGTGGAAACATCTAGGCTGAACGTTCACGTGTGGGATCTGGGATGGCAGAAAAATTCAAAATGCTTACGATTGTATTCTGTCACTTGAGCAATTGAAATTAAATCAGAATTGCCAACACCATGTCTGCTGATATTAGTGATTAAATGTATAAACTATTAGGGGACCAAAATCGTGCTCAATTATAAGAAATCTTGCAAACTCTGCGAACTTTGTTTCGAGAACAAATGTAGTTGGGACAGTTCAGCATGTCGAATGCTCATGGGGGATCGGATAGGAGCAGCGTGACAGTTGGGAACAAAGCTCAAATTCTCAACACAATTCATGAACAGAGAGATCCCGCTAGCAGTGAATTGAACACTAAAATATCCCGAAATGACTGCACTGACAGCCTCAACAGTACCGAAGAAAGAATTACCCAGAACCAAGAGGAAGGTATACCAACACCATTACTAAACAGCACAAATACTTCCAATGGCAACAACAGTGCAAACAGTGTGAATGAGGACCGCCATCCACCATTTAAAGAAAACTGAACCAGGAAAATTGCCAGAAGTGCAAGTACGTCCGGCTAGATTACTGTTTGCTTTTGAATTGACTTAGGAAACAAGGTGTAACCTTAATCCAGTGAACATCAATCTGCATTTCCAATTTCCTCTCACTGTGTCGTAGATTTAAAATTGCCTCAAACTGTTTATCGATGTAACTCTAAACGTGAATCTTATACTCCTCTATCCACCGCGGGCCACATTCAAATTGTTGAGCTCAATTCGAGTTCAAACATGGCTTTCACAAGTAAACTGCCTGTGAAACCTAAGGTCCATGTTCACATTATTTGTCTAGTCGGAGCTTCTGAAAGGGACAATGATCACAAGGCGAAAATTTAAATAAATGCTTACCAAAATTATAGAACAAGAGGTTTAGGGTTTCTACTCCCAGTGCCACATTAAAACGATGGGCAATTGTTGGTTCCTAATCCCTACTACATATATAAAACTCCCAATCCGGTTTTCCCTGTACTAATCATGGGATTAGCGCTATAATTGTATAATCTCAAGTACAATTTGTGATGTTCATCAATATCCTGTTACCTGCTTCCTCCAGGACACTTTCTCGTTTTGCATTCACTCTTTTCCATCTTAAACTGTGATGAGCAACGGCCTGCGAACCTTCAAGGCCTCGTCCTGGCTCTTATAAAAGAGGCCAGAGATCCAGTAACTGTTGGGCTTCTGGTTTACAATTTGCAGCTCAGCTACCGTTCATGCCATTGTGTGATGCTGCGAATCGGAAGTATTAACAAAATTAGTCAACAAAAACTAAAATATTGAGGAAGGTCAACAGGGTTTTCCATTTAGTATTTTATCATGGCACGGCGTCTCAGTTCCTCAGATCCATTTCCTGCAGGAGGATAGAAAGTGCTAAGCACTGAGCCACTGATTTTCAGCAAAGGCATCGCCTGCTTAAGAATTTAAAGGTCCATTCTACTAGCACTGTGCATGATCGTTGTTGCCCATTGATTGAAAATCCGCGATATATAGCTGCATTGTACACAATTGGCACCTTGATTCTCTTCAGGTGTATATTCAGAAAACAGTTTAAATGAGTTAATTTTGGCTGTTCCTACTATTCGTACAGACAGTTAGCTCACGATGCCTACAACCATCTGTGTTAAACAAAAACGTTTTCACATCCCTTCTAATCCTTCTGCCAATCACTTTAAGTTAACGTCCCGTAGTATCTGCTTAGGTAAATAGCCCGTTCCCGCCCGTTCAATCCACATACCCACAATTTTGAACATTTCAGTCTAATCTGATTCAGTGTCCTCGGCTGAAAGGAAAACTAACCAACTATACCATTTTACGCTTTGACTGCAACTTCCCAGTGCCACCAGCATCCATGCAAATCTCCTCTCTACCCTCCAGAGTTCAATACCACTATCCAGGTGCCAATTTGCTTTTAATGCTGTTTTTTCCCCCCTTGGCATTATTTGCAGCATTTTCCAGAGAGGCAAGCAATGGAAGGTTCATGACTAAATGCAGAGTGTTACCAGATTCTGCAAAACCCAACCTTTCTTGCTGCACAATAATTGCACACCCATTCTCGGTTCCACTCATTACAAGACTTTTAAAGGCACATGTTAGGGGTGCTGAAAATAAAACGGGGTACTTTACTCCAAGAAAAGTCTCAGTGAAAATCTATTAGAAGTATGTATCTTAACAGAACTTTTCCATTTTGTCGGCTTAGAAGAAAAATATTTCCAGCTCTGAGTAGGTTGTCAACACTCGAGGTCATCAAGATGAGAAAATTACTATTACATTCTACAGTGATTTTTGAGGTATTTTTTTACTCCGTGGTGAGAATGGTGAACTTGCAGCAACAATGAGTGGTAAGGCAATTGGCAGCGTTGCATTTAAATGGAAGCTGGTTTATTGCAAGAGTGGGAAACAAACGAAAGAGTAGATTCTATGTTCAGCATAATTAAAATTGAGTAAGTGCGTTTGGAGAAGCAATAATATAAATGTGTATTGAACCAAATGGTCGAGGTCTGAGCATAAAGTTCGGATTTAATTCCATTTTACCAAATTTTAGCAAGGTTGTGGCGGCACATTCAGGAAAAAAACCCTCATTTCATGTTATTTAATCGATGAACTTAATTAGGTTTATAAAGCAATAACATCCCTTTTGAAATTATTGATACCTATAATTTACCATGTGCCGTTTTAATGTGTATTTGCATATTTGGGGTAAAACAGGAATATTATATTGTCATTAAAGTATATTGGATGGAGGGGCTTTTGCGAAGATTTTATATCCCTCCTACGTGTACTTGAACCGGTGCGGATGAATATCATACTTATTGTGGGCATTTAGTATATACAATCAATACCATGCAGGGTTTTAGGGACTATCAACATTTTCTATTTTAGCTCCCTCTTATTCATTTTAAATGTTTTTGTACAGCGATATCCATTAATTAACTGCTATCCCCACGTCAATATTCTCGTTGCTAAATAAGAAAGTAAGAGGAAGTATTTATCAACATATTCACGATTTAATTGTTAATGCCTGTGAACATGTTGTGCACGTTTTTGTGACTCTAACAGAATGCTTATGGGTAAAGTAAAATGTATAGTTTATCATAATATCATATAATCATCCTCCACTCAGTTTTTCTACTTTTTATTATTGTGGTCATTATCGTAACTTTTATTATGTCAATCAATATTATTTATTTAAATAATATTCTCTATTTGATACTTTCCAAATTGTCACGTTATATTAGCTTCTAGCGGATGTTCTCTTCCCCTAATGAGACAATCAATAATTTATTTACTTATCGCTGCACTGCTTATCCAACTAATTTGATTTGTGTACTGGGCATAATGAAAACTAGCCATTGGCAGTTGCTTTCTCACTATCTCCGCTTTGCGCTTTATTGATGAGTAGGAGAAATCCCAGATTATTGTTAATTAGCTTACTTTAATCACGTTGTATTGCTAAATATTCGTTTCCCTCTCCATTTACAATTTACTGCTGAGTGATCCATGGAATGCCTATGTCTGTTTGCTCGAACTTGAATGATACTGCTACATTTTCAAAAGCAAATTAGAGAATTTCACCTCGGAGACGTATAATGTTTAGCCTGCCATCAAGATAATTTATTTTTTTTCTTCATATAACTTATAAAGTTTGACAATAGTAGAATCGCTGCTTCTTTGCAAACGCAAATGTTTAAAAAAAAATGCTCTGCATCAGTCCCCGAATGAAAGTGTGTTCACAGATTCTTTCACTTTCTCTCTCACTGTTACGACCGATGCAATTCGTAAAGCTGAGTTACTTTTAAAAAAATATCAGAGGGAAAGTTTAAACAACTGCCATTAACAATCATTTCAAGTTTTATGATTAAGATGCAACTCTACATTAAGGAATCAGGCCAACACTTCTCGGGATTTTACATTAAACTACATGAAACATTTTGTTAATTTACACAGGTTAAGTATACATACACGTGGCTACAAATGACTAGTTTCTTTACTTCTTATAACTTCACAAACAAATATCCTTTAAGGCAACAAGACTTATTGAGCCAAACACCAGGCAAAGCGTTTTCACCTTATAAATTCAAAATGAGGTTCTGATCACTTAATTCCTGTGGAGCCAATTGGAGACTTGCAGCTGTCTTTTCATCTCGCCTTGCCTCTGCTCTGCTTACCCGACTAATACTGAAGTTATATCAGCAGCCCCATTGAATGTTATTTCTCATATTATCAACATTCTCTGAACTGAAACTCTCTAAAAATAAAACCACTTTTATTGCACCCTTTGTTATAATTAATATAAGCATAATGTTTTGTAGCTGCAAACAAGCCATCAGATTCCGATGAACTTTTTGAATGCTTTCTTCCACAATATGATAATGCACGCTATCACTCTTACATTTCAAAACTAGTAACCATCAAAGCACCCAGACTAGGTGAATGTAATCCAATTCAGACTCACCCGAAGACTAAACATCTATTTTTAAAGGAAAATATTTCCCAAAATATTATGCACATTAAAGCGGAGTGAAATTCCCTTCCTTATCTGAAATTGAACCATTATATTTCTCAAAGATGGCATTATTTTAATAGCCCATCTCACACTACCTTCTATACTCAGAACTCGATTACATCACCATGTGCACGTATTAACATAACAATGATTATCCACAAGACCTTGGTATCAAAGGAAATCTCTCCAGTTCAGTGTCCACGTTTTTCTAAATGACCCAAATACCTTTAAGATTCAAACTCTTGCTAAACCATCTGCAGATTTTGTCTTCGAATAACATGTAAAGTACGTAGATGAAATAGGTGTAATAATAGACAAAACCTGAGAACCCTTGGACCTTTGTCTGGAAATGTGTCCAAAAAGTTCAAAGGGTTATGGGCTGCATAAACAATTGTTTCTGATTATTTTGTTGCAACATATGCCCCGAAATACTGCAATTCTAACACCAAACTCAAAGCCTCTTCTTCGATCATTGAATATCTTCTCTGCTCTACATTCCGCTTCCTATCTTTTTTTTTTTCAATTCCAATGCCATATTCCTGCAACAGTTTAACACCAGTGCCTATATCACTTGTGTCAACTGCCATTTTGAATTGTTTGGCATAATTGAGTACTGCTAAAATTAGTATCGTAGTTAATACAGCTTTCAATCTAGCAAATTCCTTCTGACACGCCACTGTCCATTGAAACTTATATTTATTTTTTAATAGTTCGGTCAGAAGTGCAACTACCTGGCTGAAACTTGGTACACATTTCCTATAAAACTCACTCATGCCCAGAACTCTTCAAGCTTATCGTTTGGTTGTAGGCACGGAGAAATCCACGATTGCCTGCATTTTCACATCTCTCACACGGACCTTACCATGTTCAATGTATGGCCAAGATAAAAAAAAACGTGCGCTTTTGGAAATTCATTTTTAGCCAAGTTCATCACAAAATTAACTTCTGGTAGTCGAGCGAATAATTCTTCTAGATTCTGTAAAAGCTTCTCCCAAGTCTGACTGGAAACAATTAGATCATCAGTATAAACCAGACAATTGCTTTGACCCGCAATTACTTTGTTGTTCGATCCTTGAAATGTTGCAGGTGCATCCTTCATGGCAACTAACATGACTTTAAACTGATCCAGTCAACGTTACGAAAGCTGATATCTCCTTTGCCCTCTAGCATTGTTACCTGCCAATATCGTTTAAGTAAGTGAATCTTCGTGATAAATTTCGATTGCCCAACATTAACCATACAATTCTAAAGCAGGGGTGTGGCATTTGAAACCTCTTATGTCACCCCATTCACCTTTCGATAGTACCCACTCAGTATTTGTGTTCCATCTGGTTTAGTAGCACTAAAATAGGCGAACTCCTGTTACTGCAATAAACTAAATAATGCCATTTTGAAGCATGAATCAATTTAATTTTGCGCTTGTGATGACTTTGATGGATGTAATCAATAGACTTGCTGCATTACTGAAGGGGGAGATTTCCTTACATCCATCATGTGAAGATTACTCCTTATTTCCAAATTTATTCTCGCAAAAAAGTTTGTTTGACCTCAATAGATTTTCCAAATCACTTTGATACTTGCTTGGAAGGTATCACATTATTGTATTTACATTTTCAAGCACCCTCTACTTATCCAATTTGATTAGACAAAACTCCAATTCACAGTGCTGCACACCTAACTCTAACATAATTCAGCGTATTAACAAATGTTATTGTTTCTCTCCCATGTCAAAGTGTTTTTCAAGCATATTTACACTACAATCCTTCTGATATCTTCTTTCTTGAATATTTCTTAAATAATTTACTTCACTCATTCTATTTTCAATTCTATGAGGCCAGCTAAATCTTGCATTTAAGGAATCACCTTGGAACGGTATCATATCTAATACTTTCACTCCAGAAACATAACTGCAAATTTTAGCCATCTTATCTTCTTTCACTTTCATGACTAGCTGTGATATATTTTAATCTTCCCTCGCCAACTCACATGGCCTATTCAAGCCTATCCTGACATTTGATATGTAACACAGAAGAGCATTTTCTCAATGTTTACCCCTTAATTTCTCCTAAATCTTTTTCATTCCTCCTCTACTCTGCTTCGCATAAAATCGTTCAAAGTTCTTTAAAAAAAGCCTCAGCATTAGGAGCGTCTCTAATAGCATTTTTTTTTTTAAATGGAAATCACGTACCTCAATCCTGTGACTAACTCTGACAGTATGCTCTCATAATAGTTTTATTTTAATTTAATGCCAGCTTTCCAATGCTGTTCTTGACCCTGGAGTTGACTTGCACTGCTTTATTAACAAACAGTTCATTTGTTCCTTAAACAGTTGCAACAAGAAACTTGACACCTGATCTGATTGTATTTATTTAGTTAAGCTATAACACGTGTTAGATTTAATTTATTCTCCACAAGCTCCTTAGTTGCAATATTTATCACAGATATTGCTTAAGGAAACCAGTTAGACAAATCCTCTAATGTCAATAAGTACTGATTTCCATATTCAATCTTAGCGATGGGACCTGCACAATCAATCAACACCCTGGTACAATGTTCTTTAAATGATGCTTTTAGGATAAAAGGCGCCGACTAAATCACTGCTTGTGGTTTTCCTGCTGTCATTTGCTACGGGTTCCACAGAATTTGGCGACATCCTTACGCAAACCATGCCAACAATCACCTCTGTATCTTTTCCTCTGTTTTCCAAATATTTAACTCCCTCCCCTTTGGAAAGCTATGAACAAATCTCAGAAATTAGTTTATATTCCCAGATGGGATAACACATTGTTTCACCTCGCTCCAGCAATCATTTTTTGAGACATGATCCGACCGCTATTTTCTCATTATTATATTACCTTAAAAAATTACATGACATAAAACATTTTGCTTCGGCTTCTGAACAACTTGTCTGATATAAAAACAAAGAAACTGTGAATGCTGGAAATCCAAAACAAAACAGAGTTACGTGGAAAAACCCAAAAGGTCTGCAGCATCGGCGGAGAAGAAAAGAGTTGACGTGTCGAGTCCTCATGACCCTTCAAAAGAACTGATTTTTCTTAACAAGGAGAGGGAATTATAAGCTGGTTTAAGGTGGGGTGGGAGGGTGGGTGGTGGGAGTGGTGGGGGGGTGGTTGTTAGGATAGGAGCAGATCATCAAAAGATGTCACAGACAAAAGAACAAAAGAACACAGAGGTGTTGATATTATCTAAACGTATGTGCTAATTAAGAATGGATGGTAGGGCACTCAAGGTATCGTGCTAGTGGGGGTGGGGAGCATAAACGATTTGAAAATAATGGAATTAGATGGGAAAAGAAAGATCTATATAAATTATTGGAGAAAAAAAAACAAAAGGAAGGGGGAAGAAACAGAAAGGTGGTGGGGATGGAGGAGGGAGCTCATCACCAAATTTTGTTGAATTCAATATTCAGTCCGGAAGGCTGTAAAGTGCCTAGTTGGAAGAAGAGGTGCTGTTCCTCCAGTTTGCGTTGAGCTTCACTGGATCGATGCAGCAGACCAAGGGCAGACATGTGGGCAAGAGAGCTGGTTGGAGTGTTAAAATGGCAAGCGACAGGGAGGTTTGGGTCATTTTTGCGGACAGACCAGAGGTGTTCTGCAAAGCAGACGCCCAGTTTACGTTTGCTCTCTCGAATGTAGAGGAGACCGCATTGGTAGACTAAGTTGGAGGAATTGCAAGTGAAATGCTGCTTCCCTTGAAAGGAGTGTTTGGGCCCTTGGACGGTGAAGAGAGAGGAAATGAAGGGACAGGTGTTACATCTTTTGCGTGGGCATGGGGAGGTGCCATGTGTGCGGGTTGAGGAGAAGCGGGTGATGGAGGAGAGGTCCAGGGTGTCCCAGAGGGAATGATGCCTATGGAATGCCAAGAAGGGGGCTCAAGTGAAGATGTGTTTCGTGTTGGCATCATGCTGGAGTTGGCGGAAATGGTGGAGGATGCTCCTTTGAATGCGGAGGCTGGTGGGGTGATAAGTGAGGACAAGGGGGACCCTATCATGTTTCTGGGAGGGAGGAAAAGGCCTGAGTGAGGATGCTTGGGAGATGGGCCGGACACGGTTGATGGGTCCTGCCAACGACCATGGGTGGAAAACCTCGGTTAAGGAAGAAAGAGGACATGTCAGTGGAACTGTTTTTGAAGGTCACATCATTGGAACAGATGCGACTGAGGCGAAGGACCTCCCGAGAGAATGGGATGGAGTCCTTACAGGAATTGGGGTGTGAGGAGCTGTAGTTGATGTAACTGTGGGAGTCAGTAGGCTTGTAATGGATATTGGTGGAGAGTCAATCACCAGAGATTGAGACAGAGATGTCAAGGAAGGGAAGGGTAGTGTCAGAGATGAACCACGTGAATATGATGGAGGGGTGAAGATTGGAAGCAAAATTAATAAATGTTTCCAAGTCCCGACAAGAGCATGAAACAGCAGTGATGTAATCATCGATGTACAGGAGAAAGAGTTGTGGAAGAGGGCAGGAGTAGGACTTGAACAAGGATTGTTCCACATACCCAATAAAGAGACAGACATAGCTGGGGCCCATGCGGGTACCCATAGCCACACCTTTAATTTGGAGGAAATGAGAGGAGTTGAAGGAGAAATTGTTCATTATGAGAACAGGTGAAGCAGCATTTCACTTGCATTTCCCCCAACTTAGTCTAATGTATTCATTGCTCCTAATGCAGTCTCCTCTACATTGGAGAGACCAAACGTAAACTGGGGGACCGCTTTGCAGAACACCTGCCGTACACCTCCCTGTCGCTTGCCATTTTAACACCCTACCCTGCTCTCTTGCCCACTTGTCTGTCCGTGGCCTGCTGCATTGTTCCACTGAATCCCAACGCAAACTGGAGGAACAGCACCTCATCTTCCAGCTAGGCACTTTAAAGCCTTCTGAACTGAATATTGAATTCAACAACTTTAGGTCTTGAGCTCCCTCCTCCATCCCCACCCCCTTTCTGTTTCTTTCCCCGTCCTTTTGTTTTTTTTTACTGCAATAATTTACATAGATTTTTTTACCCCACCTATTTCCATTATTTTAAAATCTTTAATGCTCCCCCACCTCCACTAGAGCAATACCTTGACCGCCCTAGCATCCATTCTTAATTAGCACATTCGTTTATATAATATCACCAAATTGAACAACTCTGTATTCTTTTGTTCTTTTGTCTGTAACATCTTTTGATGACCTGTTCCTACCCTAACAACCACCCCTCCACTTCTCTCCACCACCCCCACCCCCCTCCACCCTCCACCTTAATCCAGCTTATATTTCACTCTCCTTGTAAAGAAAGATTAGTTCTGTTGAATGGTCAAAAGGACTCGAAACGTCAACTCTGTTCTTCTCCGCCGATGTTGCCAGACCTGATGAGTTTTTCAAGGTAATTCGGTTTTTGTTTTGGATTTCCAGTATCCACAGATTTTTTTTGTTTTTATCTCTGTGTTTAATTGACTGCCACTGCTCTTAAAGAAATGCCTACCTTGAAGAAGTTCTGTTTGTCTCTGTGACTAGATTTCTGTATCTCTCTTTTGCCTTGTTCACCTTCATTGCTTTCCATTTCTCTCCTGGTGTTTGACAAGTTGTTTACTAAAACGTGCTTTCACAGCCATATCTCCTTTCTCAGTGACTGTCTCATTCTCCGAATTACTCCACGTGGATTTCAACTGAAATTCCACCCCTCATGTTTTGAACCCACCCAGGATTAAAGGTATCTCCGGGACATAAAACGTTTCTCGGATGGCTGTTCCCGTCATATTCTAACATCCACATTCAGTGCCATGCGCCGCCATATGAACACATTAGATCTCTCCCTCCAGCAGCACCGCCGTACCCTTTTTCAATGGTGCGCATGTCCCCAGTAACATTTATTCTTCGTCTCATCCGACGCCTCAACAAGAAACATTTTTCACTTTCTCTCAAGTGCTAAAGAGTTCAAGGTCCAGCAACTCATTGACACCAACACCCATCTGGGAACTTCCACCCCTGCCTGTACCTCCGTCCCCACCCCTCTTCCAATCCCAGCCCCAGCCATGTATTCACTCTCTGACGCTGAACGTTCAGTGCTTAGCAAAGGAATAAGTTTCATACCCTACGCCCTCATCTCAATGAATTTCGGGCTCGGCACAATGCTGAACTCTTCTTCCGCCGTCTTCACCTTTGGGCTCACATCTTTGGGCAGGAGTCCTCTCCCCGTTCAACGGATCCTTTTACTCACCCCCAATATTCTCCCTCCACCTGGACCCCTCACTCTGGATTCTTACCTTCTTTTGATCTTTTCATTGAGAACCGTTGGTGAGACATTAGTCGTCTCAATTTTTCTTCTCCTCTCACGCATTCTAATCTCTCGCTCTCTCTGAATTTACTGCACTCCGTTCCCAAAGGTCCAAACCTGACATTGTCATCAAACCCGCTGACAGGTGTGGTGCTGTTGTTGTCTGGCACACTGACCTCTACCTCGCGGAGGCTGAGCATCAACTCGCAGACGCTTTCTCCTACCTCTCCCTGGACCATGACCCCACCACTGAACATCAAGCCATTATTTCCAGGACTGTCACTGATCTCATCTGCTCTGGGGATCTTCCTCCCACAGCTTCCAACCTGGTAGTCGCCCAACCTCCTACCCAAAATTCACAAACAAAACTGTTTTGGTAAACCAATCATGTCAATTTGCTCCTGCCTCACGGACCTTATTTCTCGTTATGTTGACTCCCTTCTCTCACCCCTTGTCCAGTCCCTCCCCACCTACATCTGTGATTCATCTGACACCTTACATCACATCAACAATATCCAGTTCCCTAGCCCCAATTTTTTCATCTTCATCATGGATGTCCAATCCCTCTACACATCCATCCCCCGCCAGGATGCACTGAGGGCCCTTGGCTTCTTCCTCGAACAGAGGCCCGAACAAAACCCCATCCACCACTACTCTCCTCCGTCTGAGTGAACTTATTCTCACGGTGGACAATTTCTCCTTAAACTCCTCTCACTTCCTCCAAATAAAAGGTGTGGCTATGGGTGCCCGCATGGGCCCCAGCTATGCCTGTCTCTTAATGGGGTATGTGGAACATTCCTTGTTCCAGTCCTATTCCGGCCCTCTTCCACATCTCTTTCTCTGGTACATCGATGATTACTTTAGTGGTGCTTCATGCTCTCGTCAGGAATTGGAAAAAGTTATTAATTTTGCTTCCAATCTCCACCCCTCCTTCATTTTCACGTGGTCCATCTCTGACACTTCCCTACCTTCCTTGACCTCTCTGTCTCAATCTCTGGTGATAGACTGTCCACCAATATCCATTACAACCACACCAAATCCAACAGCTACCACGACTACAGCAGGAAGGACTCCATACCATTCTCTCAGTTCCTTCACCTCAGTCGCATCTGTTCCAACGATGTGACCTTCAAAAACAGTTCCTCTGACATGTACTCCTTCTTCCTTAACCGAGGTTTTCCACCCACGGTCATTGACAAGGCCCCCAACCAATAACGTCCCATCTCCCGTGCTTCCACCCTCACGCATTCTCCTCCTTTCCTGAAACATGATAGGGCCTCCCTTGTCCTCATTTAACACCCCACCAGCCTCTGCATTCAAAGGATCATCCTCCACCATTTCTGCCAACTCCAGCATGATGCCACCAACAAACACATCTTCCCTTCATCCCCCCCTGTCGGTATTCCGTCGGGATCATTCCCTCCGGGACACCCTGGACCACTCCTCCATCACACCCTACTCGACAAATTCCACATATGTCACCTCCCTATGCCCACACAAAAGATGTAACACGGTCCCTTCACTTCCTCTCTCCACACCATCCAAGGGCGCAAACACTTCAATCAAGTGAAGCAGCATTTCACTTGCATTTCCCCCAACTTAATCTACTATATTCGTTGTTCTGAATGCGGTCTAATCTACATTGGGCGACCGCTTTGCAGAACACCTGCAGTATGTCTGCAAGAATGACCCAAACCTTCCTGTCACTTGCCATTTTAACATTCCACCCTGCTCTCTTGCCCACATGTCTGTCCTTGGTCTGCTGCATTATTCCATTGAAGCTGAGCGCAGTTTGGAGGTAGAGCAAGTCACCTTCCGGCTGGGCACTTTACAGCTTTCTGGACTGAATATTGAATTCACCAACTTTTTGTCTTCAGCTGCGTCCTTCATCCCCACCCCCTATCTCTTTCTTCCCCCATCCTTTTGTTTTTTTTCTCCAATAATTTACATAGATTTTTCTTTTCCCACCTATTTCCATTATTTTCAAATCTTTTTTGCTCCCCCAGCCCCACTCGAGCTATACCTTGAATACCATACCATCCATTCTTAATTAGCACATTTGTTTAGATAATGTCACCAACTTCAACACCTGTGTGTTCTTTTGTTCTTTTTTCTGTGACATCTTTTGATGATCTGCTCCTATACTAACACCACCCCCACCACCACTTCTCCCCACCGCCCCACCCCCCCACCCCACCTTAAACCAGCTTATATTTCCCTCTCCTTGTATAGAAAGGTAATTTCTGTTGAAGGGCCATGACGACTCGAAATGTCAACTATTTTCTTCTCCGCCGATGCTACCAGACCTGCTGAGTTTTTCCAGGTATTTCTGTTTTAACTTGTCTGATATAATTGTTTTAATTGTAATTTTTCTTCTTTACCTCGACTAACGTCCTGAGTTAAACACTTCAAGTGAACTGTCCTATATTCCTTCCCCTTGAACATTCTTATCAAATACAGTGCTAGGTATTTGGCTATCGATGCCTCCTCCTTGCATTTGAACTGTCTGCTCATTTTGTTTTTTATTTTGTCCTCCCTATGGGCGTTTGAACTTTTTATAACACAGTCAGGAAGCAATCAGGATGTTCATTTTGTAGCACTCCTGTTGAAAACACGTCTACAGGTTCTTTATCTACTGCAGGCATCACCCGCACTTGCAACCCAGTTATATCATTATCCAGAAAAAAATGAGCCCTTGCAATGTGTATATTTCTGCCACTAACACTATAAGTTCACCAGATTTCCACTGGCTATTTAGTTATACCTTCCACAACGCAATAGGTTCAACATCTCTGTGAATCCCATTTATTGTTAACACCTCTTACGATACTCCCTTTGAAAAAAATATAACACCCCAAAAAATTAATGATTGACGAGCCTCTGTGTATCTTAAAATGTTAACATATTTATCTACTTCAAACTGTTGTTTTGGAAAGAATTTCCTTTCAGGCACAAGTCCTTTAAAAATTCTGCAACCTGCTCCTCAGAATTACCTTCAGCAAACTTGGACACATTCACACATAGTTACATTTCATTGACACTCCCAGTTTGACCTGCAGATTCTGCTGGTTTCTGCTCTGCCTGAACATCAGAACACACAGTACATTTCTTCAAGGACATTACTGTACCGCAATGATTCCTACAGATTTTTGATGCAAACTCCAACAAGTTGACTTTCTGTGCCCCACTTAATTACAATGAAAACACAAGAATTTTCGACTGTCACTTCTAAAGCATTCTATAAAGCCACTTGCTGGAAAGTTCGAGCTACTCTTTTTCTTCCCTTACTACCTGCCTTCCTTTCAACTTCCAACTTGATATGAGTTTCCAATTTGAAAGAGTGAATGAAATAACGATTCGCTCTATGAACTAACTTTAAACCAGCACCTTTCTCTGCTGCTTGGCTTTCAGAATCGTCTCTCTGTTTCTCCACATGAGTTATCACTACCAAATGGATTAACTCTTTGAATTCTACCAAAAGAATAATTTCCCTAAGCGCTGCAGAGCTTTTCACTATGTTAAACTCCCGTATCCACCGGACAAAATTATTTTGTGTTAATCTTTCAAACTCAATTTAAGTTTGCTAAGGCTGCTTTCTCATATTGCTCAATTTCTTTCTGCACGAACATGAACCAACTTATATGCACTCAGAATGGTTTGCTTTTTCACAACATTATAATTCGCTGACATTTCTTCTGAGAGTGAAGCATATATTTCATGTGTCCTGCCCAATAGTTACACATTAATTGTAATGTCCAGTTTACCTGTGGGCATTTCATCTGTTTAGCTAGCTTCTCAAATGAAATAAAGAATGATTCAAAGAATTTCCTTAATTTTGCAACATCTTGTTTAAAAGTAAACACACCCCCAATTGGTTCTACTCAGGAGATGAATCCTTCCTCAAAGAGTGTATTCTCCTTTCTAGCTGCCAACATGCTAAGTTGGAATTCACTTTGTGACTCTCTTTCTATTTCTCCCTTCTTCATCTTTACAAGTCGCAATTCCTTGTTAATAGCCATATCTCTGCCCTTTGCTTCTAATTCAAAATTTTTTAATCTGAAGCTGACTTTTCACTCTGTCCAACTGTGATTCACTCGTGTCATGCTTCATTTGCAACTGTTGATACTGTGTCATGATTTAACTGTATCTGACATTTCAGCGTCCCTATCTCCCCCTGCTATGCGCACCCCTCGCCCCCACCCCTGTCCAACCGCTGCGCGGGGAATGCTAATGTTAAATTACCTGCCAACACTGTATACTTACTCTTGGTTATTCCCTCCAACGCAATCAGATTTATCTCATCCAATCCCAGGCAACTTTTAGCTATTGCTAAAGCCAACTTTCAGTCTCACCACTCGTAAAATTTATTATCAATTCCTGAATTCAAAGTGCGTCTCGTACACATTATCTTAAGATTTACAATTCCCCAAAAAATGAGGAATTAGATATCTATTCTTTTTTCCCGGGCGAGCCATGCAGTTGGTAAATCGGAGTTACGATTTCCAAGTCCCATGGCGAATCTTTAAAAAACTTTCATAACTTACTATTTGAAGTCTTATGTATGATATGCGACTATAAATTTAGTTCTTGGGATTTTGCATGAAACTCAGTGAAACATTTCATTAACTTACAGAGGTTAGCCTCAAATGACTTCTATAGTAAATTTTTCAAAAATTCCCAGACTAACCTCCATTAAGGCAATGGCAACACTTAGAATTCAGCAAATACCAAGCAAGGCATTTTCACCATACGAATTCAAATTGTGGTCAAATTCACTTTGTTCCTGTGGAGACATTGGGAGGCTTCCAGCTGCCCTTTGATCTCACAGTGTCCCTGCTCTGCACACCCGAAAACTGCTGACACAATATTTGTCAGCTCCATTGAATGTTAATTATCATTGTATCAAGAACCAATGAACTAAACCTTTCTAACCAAAATAACCTTTTTTCATATTACCAACTGAATTAGCGACGTTCCTTGGTATTTGCTAAAAAGGCATCATTTTTTTACGCCACTTTGTAGATCGTGTAATGAAAAATAGACAAATGCACGCTAGATCTTTTACATTTCAAAACAAGTGTGCATAACAGCACCCAGGCTAGCTGACTTAAATCCAGTTAAGACAAAAAGACAGACTAAAATTCTAATTTAAAATAAAAATAATTTACAACATGATATATATTGACTCATGACACTCAGTTTGAAGATAAATTAAAATGCCTTTATTTTGTTATTATCTGGGGCTAATAGGAATAAGCAAATGTTTACTGCAGTACGAACGTGAGTTCCTTGCAACACCACTAAATAACTGAGGGGTTTGCACAACTTCCTAATCTTTCTATGATTTAGAGAAAATTATTCCTACATTTGAAACTACATGTACAGGAAAGATAAATGGTAATTATGGCAAATAATGGTCATTGCCTCGGTAAAAGAACATTATTTCAGGAAAGAAACAGATGGGACTCTGGGCTTTCTTCTTACATCTTATTTCTCCAGTCTAATTCAATCCCTTTCGCACAGACCCACCCTCCATGCCTCCATTATGGTGCTATTCAGTATGCACAAAACTCTGCATAATTTTAATAATCCACACCCAACACATGTTCACCTTATTAAATGAAGCTACAAAGAATGAAAAATCCATCATCAGAACCTATTAGATAGTAACAGGACTTGCTAGATATTTCTGAAATTGTAAAGGCTGCATAACGTTCATCTGTACACTGATCCATTATGACATACGGTTCTGTCATGAGGAGCAAAAATGAAACTTGTGTCAATGGACAGATTAGATGAACTGCGATATTAGGCAGTGGCAGAGCATCCTCCAGGCACCTTATGATCTACTGCTGCCCCTGGTTCTTATCTTCAAAAATCCGTATGTAGCACCGTTTATATCATCAAGACGCAATTAGCTAGTTGAATCAAGAGGTTAAGTCTGTGTTGAGGATTGCCTCTAAGAATAAATGGTGTGTATGTTCCAGGGAAAATAGATATTTCAGCAGGATATCCAATGGGTACTGGAAGAAATCACAGCAGATTTTGATTCATGTTTCTTACAGGAGACATGTTCAATAAATAATTATACATTCCCATTTAATTCGCTGTTCAGTGGCTTTGTCTGTGTTTCCTCACACTACGTTAGGCACTAGAGCAACTTAAACAAAATGCTTGAAATAAAATTGCATGGCTGTTCGTATTTGATTGACTGCTCATTCTCAACTGTTGCTGTGACAAACCCACCAATGAAGGGAATAATTTGCTTTAAACAGCTGTACGACCAAACAGAAGGGCAATGTTGTATGATAGGGATTGTGCTTTTTGCAGAAACCTATCTTATCACGTGAAACATTTTGTCTTAACAGAACTGATGGTTTGTATAATTTCTTAATCTTTTAAGTTGTGTGCCTGACTATTACTGGAGATCATGGTTCATTTTGTTTTCTGTTCCTACCATTAACAAACACAAAAGAAACAAATGTTGTAAGCCCAGCTGACATTACGCCTGGACATGCCTGAACCCAGAATGCAGCAGCTTGATAGCTCGTAACAGTTACTTGTTTGTTTTGCTGCTGAACAGAGGAAAACGGATCACCTGATGAACTTTACGCAAAAGAATAACACATTTACTTAACAAGAAAAGATGAACCATGTTGCAATGTTCCTTCACCAAAATTACACTTTTACAGACCCATTCAGATTTGTCAGGATAACAGAAGTTTTAAAAAGTTATCTTTCACTCTAATCTACACAGTAATTATACATTGCATGTAAACAAATGGCACCCTGTAGTCATACACAACACACAACGAAATCAAGTGAAAGGTACCCCCTCCAAAGGGTGTTGTTAACTTCTCTGCAATTCTCGTTCTCCCCTCGCCCCTCTCCCACGCCATTCTGTGAGACGCTTGTTAAACTGTGAGCCAACAGGTCTCACTGAACACCATCTTTCACACATGGGTACTATACAAACTCCAAGAAAATGCTTTGGGATTTTCTGTCAAATCGAATGTTTTCTCACAGGATTCACCTCCAGGGTTTTGATCTCTCCCTGATGTTCTTCTGCCCTGGGACACCACATGCATGCAAGCTGTCTTCTACATTTCCTTTTTTCTCTGACTCAGTACACCACTGCTTCACATGCCCATAGGAAAGAATTACAGGCCTTCAGTTGTCAATTTGGACCTTCTTAGCTCTTGTGAGCTGTTCTCGAATTGTGTCCGTTTCTGCAGATTTCTTTCTTCGATTCTGAGGCATGGGGCCTTTCTACCTGCCTCACACTCTTAACTTCACTTCGCAGGACTGTTTTCCTAGATTTATGTTCTTCCTTTGACTAGAAGTATATCTTTGCACAGTCTCTTCTTCCGCTCCCCTGGTTTTGTTGGCTTTTCCTCAACTCGCAGCTTGCTATCGGATTCCCTCTTTGTTGCCTCTTCTTCACAGTTGTTTTCAAACTAACTAAATTCATACAGCTTCAAAAACTAACGGTTGTTTTCCTCCTCTGTGAGTGTCTGTGGGAGGGACCTGATTCTCTGACCCATCAAGCAGCAGTTAAATTATTCTCTTCTTGTATGTTCACCTTCACCTCAGTGTTGGAAAACTCCTCATTAGGAATGCAATCAACCATCTCAAAGTAAAAATAAAATTCCATCTCTACTTTCATACCACACACACACACACACAAATGCAAACCAGCTTAAACTTTAAAGCTGACACTATTTGTTATACCTACAAATGCCAATATAACGTATTTGAATTATTGATCTTTCCACCACATTCCCCTACAGTGGAAGAAAGCTTCACACATTTAAGCTTTATTTACAACGTCCTTACACCCACCTTACACAAACCTAAAGTTATAAAGCTCTAAAAGTATAATGTACTACTGTTTTAACAAATTAACTTTCTATTTTGTTTCGCAATTAGAGATGTAATATCGCACAATTTCAAAACGGTTCTTATTGTAAGTCAATAAATGTAACTTGATTAGCATAATTTGAAAGATATAGCAATATCATAAATGAACCCTGATGTTTCCTTTTTCCTTTTATTCCAAGTCTTTAGTGCAACAAAAAAAAAGTGTTCCATATAATTCTACAGCCCAATTGTCTTTTTCGTTCGTCCGCTGCTCAAGCTCATTTTCCAAATCCCTACTGCATTAAAATGGCACTCGCTCCTCTAACATTTAAATTCTTCTCTTTTAAAAATCCCCTTTTGCCGTTTCAATGATGCTATTAAGATGGTTGTGCTCATTTAGTAGCGTTTAATATTCCTGCTTGGTCTTACATTTAAACATTTTATGATATTGTTCTCTTGTTCCAATTCAATTTCGAACGAATATTTCTCTTTTTTTTTAAGAAGTGTCAATTATGTTCTCCTTGCGAAGTTCCAGGCTTCATATATTTTACATATAGCAAAAACTACATCTTTCCACACCTTTCCACGTATGGAATGGACATTTTCAAACTGTCCAGTTCCCTGGAATCCAATTGTTTATTTTATGTATTGGCAACGGTGAGCACTTATGAATCAGTGTCTCTTGTCGTTGACTTTCAAAAGCCATTTTTCAATTTAAGGTTTTATTTCTGTTGGCAATTATAGATATCCAATTCCTTCTGCACTTTAATTGTTTTCATATTGTCCATGACTGATGTTGATACAGCAGTAATGTTACCCGGGTCAGTTCCTTGCTCAACTGGACAACAATTCATTAAATAATTTTTATTCAGATGAATTGTTTTGGTCCTATGACAATGCAGATCAGACATTCTATTTTCCCTTTCGTCCAATGTGCATCGGAGTTCGAGAATCTCATTGCCCCTTTTAGGACAAAGTTCTAATAGTTTGTTAGTTTTTTTTTTTCTGCCTTGAACCAATTATTCTGATTCACCATCATTATTCTTACATATTCAAGGCATGTTTTTGATATTTGATAGCAACTGGTTGTGCATGAAGTTCATCAGGTTTTAACTGAAGATTGAAAAGTGTTAAATTTGTTTCTGCGATTTTATCATTTCGACATTTCATGCCTCATTCAGCTGTTCTGCTTTCTGCGATTTATTCTCATTTATTCCCACCAGTCCCTTACCATCATTAGCAAATTCCTCTTTCATACTTGAAAGTGGGTTTTCTAATTTAATGAGGTTTTCCTTCAGTTGGCTGTTATCACCAAGAAGTCTTTGACCACAGTAGCTTCTTGTAATTGTTACGATCAACATGATCAACCGCCTGCTGCAAAATAATCATTACAGCATTTTTATCTCCTTTAGCCAACCCATTCCCCAGAACAAAAGCCACCCCTTCCACGGCTGATTTTGGAATAATTCTAATTGTAACAATTCCATTTAAAATGCAACGTTGTAAGTAGAATTTACACAAAGATACAGTTTCATAAATTCCATTAATACATGATATATATTGACTCATGACACTCAGTTTGAAGATAAATTAAAATGCCTTTATTTTGTTATTATCTGGGGCTAATAGGAATAAGCAAATGTTTACTGCAGTACGAACGTGAGTTCCTTGCAACACCACTAAATAACTGAGGGGTTTGCACAACTTCCTAATCTTTCTATGATTTAGAGAAAATTATTCCTACATTTGAAACTACATGTACAGGAAAGATAAATGGTAATTATGGCAAATAATGGTCATTGCCTCGGTAAAAGAACATTATTTCAGGAAAGAAACAGATGGGACTCTGGGCTTTCTTCTTACATCTTATTTCTCCAGTCTAATTCAATCCCTTTCGCACAGACCCACCCTCCATGCCTCCATTATGGTGCTATTCAGTATGCACAAAACACTGCATAATTTTAATAATCCACACCCAACACATGTTCACCTTATTAAATGAAGCTACAAAGAATGAAAAATCCATCATCAGAACCTATTAGATAGTAACAGGACTTGCTAGATATTTCTAAAATTGTAAAGGCTGCATAACGTTCATCTGTACACTGATCCATTATGACATACGGTTCTGTCATGAGGAGCAAAAATGAAACTTGTGTCAATGGACAGATTAGATGAACTGCGATATTAGGCAGTGGCAGAGCATCCTCCAGGCACCTTATGATCTACTGCTGCCCCTGGTTCTTATCTTCAAAAATCCGTATGTAGCACCGTTTATATCATCAAGACGCAATTAGCTAGTTGAATCAAGAGGTTAAGTCTGTGTTGAGGATTGCCTCTAAGAATAAATGGTGTGTATGTTCCAGGGAAAATAGATAATTCAGCAGGATATCCAATGGGTACTGGAAGAAATCACAGCAGATTTTGATTCATGTTTCTTACAGGAGACATGTTCAATAAATAATTATACATTCCCATTTAATTCGCTGTTCAGTGGCTTTGTCTGTGTTTCCTCACACTACGTTAGGCACTAGAGCAACTTAAACAAAATGCTTGAAATAAAATTGCATGGCTGTTCGTATTTGATTGACTGCTCATTCTCAACTGTTGCTGTGACAAACCCACCAATGAAGGGAATAATTTGCTTTAAACAGCTGTACGACCAAACAGAAGGGCAATGTTGTATGATAGGGATTGTGCTTTTTGCAGAAACCTATCTTATCACGTGAAACATTTTGTCTTAACAGAACTGATGGTTTGTATAATTTCTTAATCTTTTAAGTTGTGTGCCTGACTATTACTGGAGATCATGGTTCATTTTGTTTTCTGTTCCTACCATTAACAAACACAAAAGAAACAAATGTTGTAAGCCCAGCTGACATTACGCCTGGACATGCCTGAACCCAGAATGCAGCAGCTTGATAGCTCGTAACAGTTACTTGTTTGTTTTGCTGCTGAACAGAGGAAAACGGATCACCTGATGAACTTTACGCAAAAGAATAACACATTTACTTAACAAGAAAAGATGAACCATGTTGCAATGTTCCTTCACCAAAATTACACTTTTACAGACCCATTCAGATTTGTCAGGATAACAGAAGTTTTAAAAAGTTATCTTTCACTCTAATCTACACAGTAATTATACATTGCATGTAAACAAATGGCACCCTGTAGTCATACACAACACACAACGAAATCAAGTGAAAGGTACCCCCTCCAAAGGGTGTTGTTAACTTCTCTGCAATTCTCGTTCTCCCCTCGCCCCTCTCCCACGCCATTCTGTGAGACGCTTGTTAAACTGTGAGCCAACAGGTCTCACTGAACACCATCTTTCACACATGGGTACTATCCAAACTCCAAGAAAACGCTTTGGGATTTTCTGTCAAATCGAATGTTTTCTCACAGGATTCACCTCCAGGGTTTTGATCTCTCCCTGATGTTCTTCTGCCCTGGGACACCACATGCATGCAAGCTGTCTTCTACATTTCCTTTTTTCTCTGACTCAGTACACCACTGCTTCACATGCCCATAGGAAAGAATTACAGGCCTTCAGTTGTCAATTTGGACCTTCTTAGCTCTTGTGAGCTGTTCTCGAATTGTGTCCGTTTCTGCAGATTTCTTTCTTCGATTCTGAGGCATGGGGCCATTCTACCTGCCTCACACTCTTAACTTCACTTCGCAGGACTGTTTTCCTAGATTTATGTTCTTCCTTTGACTAGAAGTATATCTTTGCACAGTCTCTTCTTCCGCTCCCCTGGTTTTGTTGGCTTTTCCTCAACTCGCAGCTTGCTATCGGATTCCCTCTTTGTTGCCTCTTCTTCACAGTTGTTTTCAAACTAACTAAATTCATACAGCTTCAAAAACTAACGGTTGTTTTCCTCCTCTGTGAGTGTCTGTGGGAGGGACCTGATTCTCTGACCCATCAAGCAGCAGTTAAATTATTCTCTTCTTGTATGTTCACCTTCACCTCAGTGTTGGAAAACTCCTCATTAGGAATGCAATCAACCATCTCAAAGTAAAAATAAAATTCCATCTCTACTTTCATACCACACACACACACACAAATGCAAACCAGCTTAAACTTTAAAGCTGACACTATTTGTTATACCTACAAATGCCAATATAACGTATTTGAATTATTGATCTTTCCACCACATTCCCCTACAGTGGAAGAAAGCTTCACACACTTAAGCTTTATTTACAACGTCCTTACACCCACCTTACACAAACCTAAAGTTATAAAGCTCTAAAAGTATAATGTACTACTGTTTTAACAAATTAACTTTCTATTTTGTTTCGCAATTAGAGATGTAATATCGCACAATTTCAAAACGGTTCTTATTGTAAGTCAATAAATGTAACTTGATTAGCATAATTTGAAAGATATAGCAATATCATAAATGAACCCTGATGTTTCCTTTTTCCTTTTATTCCAAGTCTTTAGTGCAACAAAAAAAAAGTGTTCCATATAAGTCTACAGCCCAATTGTCTTTTTCGTTCGTCCGCTGCTCAAGCTCATTTTCCAAATCCCTACTGCATTAAAATGGCACTCGCTCCTCTAACATTTAAATTCTTCTCTTTTAAAAATCCCCTTTTGCCGTTTCAATGATGCTATTAAGATGGTTGTGCTCATTTAGTAGCGTTTAATATTCCTGCTTGGTCTTACATTTAAACATTTTATGATATTGTTCTCTTGTTCCAATTCAATTTCGAACGAATATTTCTCTTTTTTTTTAAGAAGTGTCAATTATGTTCTCCTTGCGAAGTTCCAGGCTTCATATATTTTACATATAGCAAAAACTACATCTTTCCACACCTTTCCACGTATGGAATGGACATTTTCAAACTGTCCAGTTCCCTGGAATCCAATTGTTTATTTTATGTATTGGCAACGGTGAGCACTTATGAATCAGTGTCTCTTGTCGTTGACTTTCAAAAGCCATTTTTCAATTTAAGGTTTTATTTCTGTTGGCAATTATAGATATCCAATTCCTTCTGCACTTTAATTGTTTTCATATTGTCCATGACTGATGTTGATACAGCAGTAATGTTACCCGGGTCAGTTCCTTGCTCAACTGGACAACAATTCATTAAATAATTTTTATTCAGATGAATTGTTTTGGTCCTATGACAATGCAGATCAGACATTCTATTTTCCCTTTCGTCCAATGTGCATCGGAGGTCGAGAATCTCATTGCCCCTTTTAGGACAAAGTTCTAATAGTTTGTTAGTTTTTTTTTTTCTGCCTTGAACCAATTATTCTGATTCACCATCATTATTCTTACATATTCAAGGCATGTTTTTGATATTTGATAGCAACTGGTTGTGCATGAAGTTCATCAGGTTTTAACTGAAGATTGAAAAGTGTTAAATTTGTTTCTGCGATTTTATCATTTCGACATTTCATGCCTCATTCAGCTGTTCTGCTTTCTGCGATTTATTCTCATTTATTCCCACCAGTCCCTTACCATCATTAGCAAATTCCTCTTTCATACTTGAAAGTGGGTTTTCTAATTTAATGAGGTTTTCCTTCAGTTGGCTGTTATCACCAAGAAGTCTTTGACCACAGTAGCTTCTTGTAATTGTTACGATCAACATGATCAACCGCCTGCTGCAAAATAATCATTACAGCATTTTTATCTCCTTTAGCCAACCCATTCCCCAGAACAAAAGCCACCCCTTCCACGGCTGATTTTGGAATAATTCTAATTGTAACAATTCCATTTAAAATGCAACGTTGTAAGTAGAATTTACACAAAGATACAGTTTCATAAATTCCATTAATACATGATATATATTGACTCATGACACTCAGTTTGAAGATAAATTAAAATGCCTTTATTTTGTTATTATCTGGGGCTAATAGGAATAAGCAAATGTTTACTGCAGTACGAACGTGAGTTCCTTGCAACACCACTAAATAACTGAGGGGTTTGCACAACTTCCTAATCTTTCTATGATTTAGAGAAAATTATTCCTACATTTGAAACTACATGTACAGGAAAGATAAATGGTAATTATGGCAAATAATGGTCATTGCCTCGGTAAAAGAACATTATTTCAGGAAAGAAACAGATGGGACTCTGGGCTTTCTTCTTACATCTTATTTCTCCAGTCTAATTCAATCCCTTTCGCACAGACCCACCCTCCATGCCTCCATTATGGTGCTATTCAGTATGCACAAAACACTGCATAATTTTAATAATCCACACCCAACACATGTTCACCTTATTAAATGAAGCTACAAAGAATGAAAAATCCATCATCAGAACCTATTAGATAGTAACAGGACTTGCTAGATATTTCTAAAATTGTAAAGGCTGCATAACGTTCATCTGTACACTGATCCATTATGACATACGGTTCTGTCATGAGGAGCAAAAATGAAACTTGTGTCAATGGACAGATTAGATGAACTGCGATATTAGGCAGTGGCAGAGCATCCTCCAGGCACCTTATGATCTACTGCTGCCCCTGGTTCTTATCTTCAAAAATCCGTATGTAGCACCGTTTATATCATCAAGACGCAATTAGCTAGTTGAATCAAGAGGTTAAGTCTGTGTTGAGGATTGCCTCTAAGAATAAATGGTGTGTATGTTCCAGGGAAAATAGATAATTCAGCAGGATATCCAATGGGTACTGGAAGAAATCACAGCAGATTTTGATTCATGTTTCTTACAGGAGACATGTTCAATAAATAATTATACATTCCCATTTAATTCGCTGTTCAGTGGCTTTGTCTGTGTTTCCTCACACTACGTTAGGCACTAGAGCAACTTAAACAAAATGCTTGAAATAAAATTGCATGGCTGTTCGTATTTGATTGACTGCTCATTCTCAACTGTTGCTGTGACAAACCCACCAATGAAGGGAATAATTTGCTTTAAACAGCTGTACGACCAAACAGAAGGGCAATGTTGTATGATAGGGATTGTGCTTTTTGCAGAAACCTATCTTATCACGTGAAACATTTTGTCTTAACAGAACTGATGGTTTGTATAATTTCTTAATCTTTTAAGTTGTGTGCCTGACTATTACTGGAGATCATGGTTCATTTTGTTTTCTGTTCCTACCATTAACAAACACAAAAGAAACAAATGTTGTAAGCCCAGCTGACATTACGCCTGGACATGCCTGAACCCAGAATGCAGCAGCTTGATAGCTCGTAACAGTTACTTGTTTGTTTTGCTGCTGAACAGAGGAAAACGGATCACCTGATGAACTTTACGCAAAAGAATAACACATTTACTTAACAAGAAAAGATGAACCATGTTGCAATGTTCCTTCACCAAAATTACACTTTTACAGACCCATTCAGATTTGTCAGGATAACAGAAGTTTTAAAAAGTTATCTTTCACTCTAATCTACACAGTAATTATACATTGCATGTAAACAAATGGCACCCTGTAGTCATACACAACACACAACGAAATCAAGTGAAAGGTACCCCCTCCAAAGGGTGTTGTTAACTTCTCTGCAATTCTCGTTCTCCCCTCGCCCCTCTCCCACGCCATTCTGTGAGACGCTTGTTAAACTGTGAGCCAACAGGTCTCACTGAACACCATCTTTCACACATGGGTACTATACAAACTCCAAGAAAATGCTTTGGGATTTTCTGTCAAATCGAATGTTTTCTCACAGGATTCACCTCCAGGGTTTTGATCTCTCCCTGATGTTCTTCTGCCCTGGGACACCACATGCATGCAAGCTGTCTTCTACATTTCCTTTTTTCTCTGACTCAGTACACCACTGCTTCACATGCCCATAGGAAAGAATTACAGGCCTTCAGTTGTCAATTTGGACCTTCTTAGCTCTTGTGAGCTGTTCTCGAATTGTGTCCGTTTCTGCAGATTTCTTTCTTCGATTCTGAGGCATGGGGCCATTCTACCTGCCTCACACTCTTAACTTCACTTCGCAGGACTGTTTTCCTAGATTTATGTTCTTCCTTTGACTAGAAGTATATCTTTGCACAGTCTCTTCTTCCGCTCCCCTGGTTTTGTTGGCTTTTCCTCAACTCGCAGCTTGCTATCGGATTCCCTCTTTGTTGCCTCTTCTTCACAGTTGTTTTCAAACTAACTAAATTCATACAGCTTCAAAAACTAACGGTTGTTTTCCTCCTCTGTGAGTGTCTGTGGGAGGGACCTGATTCTCTGACCCATCAAGCAGCAGTTAAATTATTCTCTTCTTGTATGTTCACCTTCACCTCAGTGTTGGAAAACTCCTCATTAGGAATGCAATCAACCATCTCAAAGTAAAAATAAAATTCCATCTCTACTTTCATACCACACACACACACACAAATGCAAACCAGCTTAAACTTTAAAGCTGACACTATTTGTTATACCTACAAATGCCAATATAACGTATTTGAATTATTGATCTTTCCACCACATTCCCCTACAGTGGAAGAAAGCTTCACACACTTAAGCTTTATTTACAACGTCCTTACACCCACCTTACACAAACCTAAAGTTATAAAGCTCTAAAAGTATAATGTACTACTGTTTTAACAAATTAACTTTCTATTTTGTTTCGCAATTAGAGATGTAATATCGCACAATTTCAAAACGGTTCTTATTGTAAGTCAATAAATGTAACTTGATTAGCATAATTTGAAAGATATAGCAATATCATAAATGAACCCTGATGTTTCCTTTTTCCTTTTATTCCAAGTCTTTAGTGCAACAAAAAAAAAGTGTTCCATATAAGTCTACAGCCCAATTGTCTTTTTCGTTCGTCCGCTGCTCAAGCTCATTTTCCAAATCCCTACTGCATTAAAATGGCACTCGCTCCTCTAACATTTAAATTCTTCTCTTTTAAAAATCCCCTTTTGCCGTTTCAATGATGCTATTAAGATGGTTGTGCTCATTTAGTAGCGTTTAATATTCCTGCTTGGTCTTACATTTAAACATTTTATGATATTGTTCTCTTGTTCCAATTCAATTTCGAACGAATATTTCTCTTTTTTTTAAGAAGTGTCAATTATGTTCTCCCTGCGAAGTTCCAGGCTTCATATATTTTATATATAGCAAAAACTACATCTTTCCACACCTTTCCACGTATGGAATGGACATTTTCAAACTGTCCAGTTCCCTGGAATCCAATTGTTTATTTTATGTATTGGCAACGGTGAGCACTTATGAATCAGTGTCTCTTGTCGTTGACTTTCAAAAGCCATTTTTCAATTTAAGGTTTTATTTCTGTTGGCAATTATAGATATCCAATTCCTTCTGCACTTTAATTGTTTTCATATTGTCCATGACTGATGTTGATACAGCAGTAATGTTACCCGGGTCAGTTCCTTGCTCAACTGGACAACAATTCATTAAATAATTTTTATTCAGATGAATTGTTTTGGTCCTATGACAATGCAGATCAGACATTCTATTTTCCCTTTCGTCCAATGTGCATCGGAGGTCGAGAATCTCATTGCCCCTTTTAGGACAAAGTTCTAATAGTTTGTTAGTTTTTTTTTTCTGCCTTGAACCAATTATTCTGATTCACCATCATTATTCTTACATATTCAAGGCATGTTTTTGATATTTGATAGCAACTGGTTGTGCATGAAGTTCATCAGGTTTTAACTGAAGATTGAAAAGTGTTAAATTTGTTTCTGCGATTTTATCATTTCGACATTTCATGCCTCATTCAGCTGTTCTGCTTTCTGCGATTTATTCTCATTTATTCCCACCAGTCCCTTACCATCATTAGCAAATTCCTCTTTCATACTTGAAAGTGGGTTTTCTAATTTAATGAGGTTTTCCTTCAGTTGGCTGTTATCACCAAGAAGTCTTTGACCACAGTAGCTTCTTGTAATTGTTACGATCAACATGATCAACCGCCTGCTGCAAAATAATCATTACAGCATTTTTATCTCCTTTAGCCAACCCATTCCCCAGAACAAAAGCCACCCCTTCCACGGCTGATTTTGGAATAATTCTAATTGTAACAATTCCATTTAAAATGCAACGTTGTAAGTAGAATTTACACAAAGATACAGTTTCATAAATTCCATTAATACCTCTATTATTTTTTCCTTCATATAACGAATCAGGGAACTAATTGTATCATCACACACCATCAATAATTGATCTGCACCAGAATCTCTAAGAATTTTAATCTGTTTATTTATTTTGTTGGAGGAGTAATGGAACACTCATCCCTTTGGAAAAAAAAACATCCATTCACTCTTATACCCTGACTTCATCACCAGTAATCGAATAAGAGTTCACTGGAATACACTGAAACATAACTCCCTTTCCTGTATTTTCTGAGAGAACACTTTTCACCTGATGTACTTGTACAGTTTTAAAAACAGTTCATTTATCTGCCGCAGCCTTTTTTCCAGAGGATTTCCTAGGCGTTATCACTAAGAAAAAATGTCTACCATTTAATCTCCAGCAATCTGTCCTAAGAAGGCCCAACGTGACACAGTGATAACACGTCGGCTTCTGGATTAGACTCCCAACCTCAGAGCCTTGCTTTCCAGCCTCAGGGGAAATTACCTGCACATTTCAAATTGTCCCCTCTCTTCTGTGACTACTTCCCTTCTATTCATCTATCCATATTCTATCCTTTACGGGTTCAAGGGGATGGTGGGAATAAAGGTATCGAATAATTGTCCTGTTCATAATTATCAGCTATCTCCGCTCCTCTAAATGTGGCTAATGTTCTTGTGTTCAACTTGTGCTCTAACTACAGGAGGAAATGTATCTTAAAATTCGTCCAAGAGAATTATTTTCCTAAGAACTCCATCCGTTGTATTTGCATTTAATGTCCTTATCCAACGGTCAACGTCACTTTGCTTTGCTCTTTCCAAATCAACATCGGTCTGTCAAGGCTCTTTCCTTATATCCCTGTTATGAGCTCTACGTACCAAACTAACCTGTAAAATGAATTCCCACATTTATCTTTGCCACTTCATTTCCCTAGCTACTTTTTTCAGCGAAATAGAGAATGTATCCACCTTTCCCCCCTCTAAATATAGGGCAGCTTGCAGAATCTTAAACATCTCGCCTCGAAGTTCCAGCATAAAGGTTTTTTGTTTTATCATCAGAACTTTTTACAGAATATGAGATCTCTTCTTAAATTCGACCCTACCTAGCTGGTGCTCCTTTTTTTCCTTTCCTTCTCTCTTTATCTTGCCTGAATTCCCATTTCCTTCTGTCTTGCCTGGAGTTCCAATTCCAGCTCCCTTACTTTCTCCTGTCTTTCTGTTTGCTTCCTTGAAATGTCATTTTTACTTCGTCTTCTGCCCTTTGTTTTCCTGCAGCTTCTAGGTCTTTGTTTTTTTTTCTTTCCCGTTGCCCCTTCAAGGTGAAGCTTCTTCATTTGTAACTTAAGGCTCTCCACCTGAAGCTGTGACCGGCTCAATAAAAACGTTGTATCTCTGTTAGCCTTTCCAGCATTAAATTCTGTGTTATGCATGTTTCCTCTTCCCTCCGGGTAAATCTACCTCCAAATTATCCATCAATTCCATCAGCATCCTCTTAACTAAATTCTGTAAAACAGTCAGAGATAGACTATTCATCAGAAGAAACGTCTTTCCAACCGCCAACGCCATTTTGAATTTCAACCCCGTCTAAAATATCTCACAGCAACTCTAATTATTATGAACAGTAACTGTTTACCTCCATGTACCTGTTGAAAGGATACAGAAATCCAAGCAGTGTCAATGAACTCCAGTGCCAGGCCAATTATTGTTCCATGTTCAATCAAAAACGGACCTTATTTCCAATCCCACAAGAGCAACACACTTTGTTCTAATCTCAGCTAAGGTTACCCCCAGAAAAGCATGAAACCCAAATTGATAGCTTCGAATATTTATTTGCTTGTTTTTTTTTTTTTGGTGCTTAGTGAATAACTACAGAGCAGCAGCACAGGGATCATCTGATAATGTTTGAGCAAATGAATAAAGCATTTATACAACAAGGAAAGATGAATTTGGTTACAATATTCATCCACCCACAACTATACCTTGCAGGTTTATTCAGGTTTTTAAGGATACAACAATTTACAAAAGTTATCTTATACTCTAATGTGTACATCAGTTAAACAACCCATGAAATCAATTAGCACTCGGTGGTCACACACAGCATATTCTCAAACCAAGTGATAGATGCGATCTCCAACAGATTTTATCATTTTCTTTCCTCAACTACACGCCCACCGCCAGCCCACAACCCCCACACCCGGCCTGCCCGTGCGCTTGTAATGCTGTGAACCCACAGTTCTCACTGAACTCCGCCTTTCACATGTGGGTTTCAAATATCCATTCTCCAAAAGCTCGCTTTTGAAATTTCTTCCAAACGATGAATGCTCACATATACCTTGTGCTAGGGTTCAAATTCCAGATTTTGAACTCGCCTTCATATTCTCCTCTGCCCTGAATCACGGCATGAATTCTAGATGTCTTCCACGCACTCTGTCTATCTGACTTATCCACCAAGAGTACAGCATTGCTTCAGATGCCAATGCGAAAGAGTTACAGGCAATAAATTTTCTCTTTGGACCATGTTCCCTCTTGCCAGCTGTTATCACTGTAATTCTCCTTTTTACAGCTTCTGACTATGTGAATCTGAAGCTTGGAGCCTTTTCCTCTGCCCTTCACTCTTATCTTCACTTAATAGGCCCTGTTTCTAGATTCCTGCCCTGCCTTTTTCTCGAAGGTCACATTTAGACTTCTGTTATCCTATTCCTCTGGAGTTCTGAATTTTGTCAAAGCATAATACATGAGGCATTTAGTTACTGAAGTGTTAATTTCTCGGAGCAAAGTGAGATAGTGATTATGGCAGGTGCACTACTGTCTGCAAGAGAAAATAACTGTGACCCCCAAGCGTACAAATAAAACACAAAACGGGACAGTATTTATTGTCAACAAAATTTGGCTCCTCCGTTCGTGAAATTGGTTTCATTTGTCCTGTTTCAGTTTCAGTTTGTATTATCCTAAAATGCATGTTGAACCTCAGGTCAAACAGATGTTTCTTAACTCGCTATCATTTTAGCAAAATGTATCTTAAAATAATGGATTAATAAATACTTGTTAATTTAATCACAACATCGCAGAATGTGCCACAAAATTTAAATAGAAAAGATCCAAATGATTTTTTAACTAGACTTTTAAATGACCACCATAAATTGAAGTGTTGCCTGTTATCACTGCACTTATTTTCTTTTTTTTAAATTTTAGAACGAGTTTAATTTATTATAGGCTGTTTTAAAAAATTCAATGATTCACTTAGTTCAATAAGTGACTAAGCACTGAAATGTTAACGATAATTTGTTTTCTGCTTGTAGGAATTTTGTAACAAATGAACATGCTTGAGTAATTATTCTTGCTGTTGCCAGTGTAATTGTGGCAAATGTATTTCATGGAATTAAGCAACCTCACCTGGTGACAGTAAAAGTGTGTTGATTCAATCCATCATAGGAAAATCGTAACAAATACTCATCCAATGGCTACAGCCATTTAGCCCGCCTGGGGCAAGCTGGGTGTCAGCAAGAGCAACTGATTACGTGACAAGAGCATGGAATGTACCCTGGGTGAGGGACGTCAATCACCGAGCATGGCTTGGTAACACAAGCAGTTAGTGGCCGAGTCCTAAATGATAGAGCTGCTAGTCATGGTCTCGGTCTGCGACAGGTGTTGAGAGAAGAGACAAGAGGGAAAAATATATTTAGTTTCATCCTCCCCAGCCTTCCTGCTGCAGATGTTCAGGTATGTCTCGTGCACAAAAACAGGACAAACACAACATGGCCAGTGACCGCCCCACCAGTTTACTTTTGGTCATAAGTAAATGGATGGAATGGGTCATAAACAGTGCTATCAAGCGGCACTTTGTCAGCAAAAACCTGCTCACTGATGCCCAGTTTGGTTTCCACAAGGGCCATTAAGCTCCTGACTTCATTACAGCCTTGGATCGAACATGGACAAAAAAACCTGAGATGAGAGTGACTACCCTTCACATCAAGGCAACATTTGATGAAGTGTGTCATCAAGGAGCCCGAGCTAACCTGGAGTCAATGGGAGTCAGAGGGGAAAATTCTCCACTGATTGGAGTCATGCCTACCACAAAAGAAGATGATAATGGTTGTTGAATGTCAGTCATCTCAGCTCTAGGGCAATGCTGCACAAGTTCCTCAGGGTATTGCCCTAGCCACAACCATCTCGGCTGCTTTATCAATGACCTTCTTTCCATCATAAATTCAGAAGCGCAGATGTTCACTGTTGATTCCACAAAGCTTATCACCATTTGCGGCTCCACAGATACTGAAGCAACCCACGTCAAAATGAAGGAAGACCTCGACAATATCCAGGCTTGGGCTGACAAGTGGCAATTAACATTTGCACCATACAAGTGTCAGGCAATGGCTATCTCCAACAACATAAATTTAGCCATCGTGCCTTGCTGTACCATAGCCTTACCATGTCTGAGATCCCCACTATCCACAACGTGGGCTTTTTTTTATTGACAAGAAACGTAACTGGACTATCCCTATTAATATGATGGTTACAAGAACAGTTCAGAGGCTCGAGATCCTGCGAACAGCAACTCACCTCCTAACTCCCCACAACCTGCCAACCATCTACAAGGCATAAGTCAACAATGTGCTGGAACATCCCCACTTGCCTGGATGGATGCAGCTCCTACAACACTGAAGGCACTTAACTTTGTCATGTCAAAGCAGTCCACTTTATTCGTACCAAATCGACAAACATTCTGCCCCTCCTCCACGGGGGCACAGTAGCAGCAGTGATGCATAACAGGAATTCACCAAAGCATTTAGATGGCACCTTTGAAACCACGGCCACTACCATCTAGAAGGACAGGGGCAGCAGGTAAAAAGGAAACCACCACCATCTAGATGTTCCCCTCCAAGTCACTCACCACCCTTCTTGGAAATATGTCACTGTTCCTTCACTGCCACTAGGACAAATTACTGGAACTCCCTTTCTAATAGTACTGTGGGTGTCCCTACGCCACGTGGCCTGCAAGGGCTCAAAACGGCAGCTCAACACCAACACATTTTCAATTACATCTGGGGATTGGCAATAAGTGTTGTCCCGACCAGCGAAGCCAACATCTCAAAAATGGATTTTTTAAAAAACCCTTCACATTGTCATTTATTGTCTGTATCTTTTCTTGCCAAATTCTCTACACCTGGAACCCAAGTCGCTTTCCTTCCAGAATTACAATATTTGAAAATATTCTATTCATTTATTTTAAAATAAATTGATCAGCGTAGATATGGCTTAACATGAAATGCTTACAGCTTTTGCCAGTTACTTAATATCTGAAGGCCTTTTGTGACATAAAGAATCAAAATATTTTTTATAGTTCCACCTATTTTGAATCATCAGTTGAATTCAATATGAGACTTCCTGTTACACCAGTTCAGCAGTTAATTAAAACAGTAGATATTACGATCTCAACACAAATAATTGTGGCACACGAGTGCTCGTACCCTACCTTTTACAATACCTGCCCTTTAAACATACCTTTGCATTCTTTTACTCAACCAATTTACTATTTTTTTTTTATCTGCTTCGTCCGTTCCATAAGTTTCAACTTTATATAACACTTAATTTGACGTATATTGGTCGAATGCATTCATCAGTATTTATACGTAACACAATAGACAATCCCTGTTCACAATTTGAGACATATATTTCAAAATAATCAATCGGGTTCATGAGGTATGATGTTACACAGAAAAAAAATAATTTTGGAATCTCAGATTAGTTGGAAATGTTCAAGGCATTTGATACCGGATCCTTCATTACAGACACCAGCAATTTCCCGATAATGGTGGCTTGGTAAACTGCGGTATAATTGTTTGCTTTCCCTCTGCCACTTTTCAAATATCATAATTACAATACAGAGTAAAACGGTCCAGCAGGTTGAGCACCAACGTTCCAAGCCTTTCTACACATGCCAAAGGCCATAAAACCAGAGGACGTGTGAGTAGAAGAAGGCCATTTGGTCCAATCGTGTCCGCCCCACCATTTATGAAATCATGGCTGATCTGTTAATGCTCAACTACAATTTACTTCCTTTTCCCCATAACTCTTGATTCTATTTCTGATATGTTTATCTCAGTCTTGAATATGCTTAACGGGTTAAGTTATCCATGCCTTTCAGGTAAAGAATTCCATGGATTAATTCCCCTCTGAGTGAAGAAGTTCCATCTCTCTTCTGTTTTAAATGGGCATGTCTTTCCACTGAGATAATGCCCTCTACCCCTAGACTCTCCGAGAAAGGGAAACAACCACTCAATATCTAACCTGTCAAGAATCCCAAGAAACTAATATATTTTAATAGGGTCGCCTCTCATTGCTCGAAATTCCAGCCTAGTCAACCTCTCCTTATAGGGAAATCTCTCCATACTCGGGATAAACCTAGTAAACTTTTTCTGGACTGTTCCCATTACCAATATATCTTTCCTCTGATAAGTGGTCAGAACCTTCAAAGTATTCTCGGTGTGGGCTAAATAGATTCCTTTATGGTTTTAGCAAGACTTCCCTGTTTTTGTACAATATTCTATTTGAAGTAGAGGCCAATATTCAATGTGTTTTTCCTTTAACCCCTTGAATGTGTATGTTCGATTTGAGGGATTCCGGCACGAGGACTCCAAATCCCTATGTGTTCCAGCCTTCTGCAGTCTTTTACCATTTGAAAATATTCTGCTCCTCCAGCCTTCCAGCCAAAGTGCATGCCTCACATTTTTCACATTACATTCCGTCTGCCAAGACTTGCCCACTTCCGTAACGTGTCTACATCCCTCTGTAGTCCCCTTGAGGCATCCTTAGCAATTGCCTTACCACGTATTGTTATGTCAACCGCAAACTTGGGGATAACACATTGCCTTCCCCTTTTAGGATAATAATACTAAATAGGTAAATAATTGATGCCACCGAACCGATCCATGTGGCACTCCTGTAGTTACAGTTTGCCATCCCGCAAATGCTCCCCTTATCCCAAATCCCTGTCTTATATTTGTTAACCAATCCTCTATCAATGCTAATAGCCTACTGTCGTCACAATGGGCTCTCAACTTTGTAAATCGCCTTCTGTGTGTTAGCTCATCCAACGACGTTTGGGAAAACAAAAACATTACAACTAAGGTTCTCTCTTTATTTACCCTGCTGTTGCCTCCTCAAATAATTCTAATCAATTTTTAGGCATGATTTCCCCTTGTTGAAGCCAAGCTGATTAACTTCTTTTGCAATAATTGTTTCTAAATGCAACGTTAGTACATCCATTATAATATACTCTAACATCTTCCCAATGATAGATGTTAACATGCCCGGCCTCTTGTGAACTGTTGTTTCCCTCCCTCCCTTTATGCATAAGGTTTTTAAATTGCCCGTGGGACAGTCCTCTTCGATTTTTCCAGAATCTAATCTTTTTTTTGTAAGGTTACCACCAGTGCATCAATTGTGTCTGTAGCTGTGTCCTTTAATATTCTAGCATGCAATCCACCAGGTCAAGGCGAATTATTAGCTTTTAAGCTCATTTGTTTCCATACAGCTTTTTCTCTGGTGAAAGTTATTGTATATATTTCCCTCCCTCCCCACCTTTTGCCCTTTGATTAATAGCACTTTTCCATTTCTATTACTATTGTCTACCATGAACACTGAAGCAATATATTTTTTCCACTCCTCTGTCAATGCTTGGTTACTTATTGCCATTGTTACTTACCCAGCTTCATTGTCAAGTGTGCCGAAGTTCACTTTGGCCTATCCCTTCCTTTTTAAAAATATATTTAAAGAAGCTCTTGCTGTCAGTTTTTTATGCAACTTGCTACTTCATCTTCAAAGTTCATTCTCTCCGTCTTTAACATTTTTAATAATATTTTGTTGGCTTTTAACAAATTTTCCAATCCTTTGGCTTAAAACTCATCTTTGCCATGTTATGTCTTTTTTTTTTCTTCCGATTTGATACTGGCCTTCACTTCATTGTTTAACCATGCTTGGTTTATCGCCTTGCTTGAATCCTTCTTCTTCACTGGGTGATATCTTAATTGAGAGTCATGAATTACTTACTTGAACATCTGCTATTGTTCATCAACACTCCATTCTGGTAAACTGTTTTCCCAGTCCACTCCAGCCAACTCTGCCCTCTTTTCATTTTAAATATCCTGATTTAAGATTTGAACAGTTGTTCCAGACCCACGTTTCACACTCTGAAACTGAAAGCAAAACTCTAACACATTGTGTTCAATCTTTCCTAGGGGATCATTTACTCCAAGTTAACTTATTAGACCATTTTCATTACAAATTACTAGGTTTAAGTCACCATGACCACCGGTTGGATTCACATTATATTGTTCTAAGAATACATCCCGATTACATTCTACGAATTTTGTTTGTGTATAGGTCTGACAATGTGATTTTCCCAATCTACAGGCAGTTTAAAGTCAACCATGATCAATGTGCTGCGTTACTTCTGCATGTCATCATTATAACCTAATTTATTCTCTGTCCTACAATGTAGCTACTGTCAGGGGGCGATAGGCTACTTCCACTACTGTTTTATGCCCCCTAGTATAGCATAGCTCCACCTACATGGATTCCACATCTTCCGGTGAAAGGCCATTTCATGCGAATGTGTCAATCCGACGATAGCAAACTACCTCAATGCAGTCATTCGTTTTTGCTCCCTCTTTCAAAAAATCTGTCAACAAACTGGCTGGAAGTAATTGCAAACAAGAGGAATCCGGATTGTGCATCGGAAACATGCTTAAAAAAGGAGATAGTGGAGGAAGAATTATGTGGATAGAATTGCTTGAAAAGCAGAAAAACAACCGATAACTTAATGCAATATTTAATGAAATAATCGAGCAAGACGATGCTTGTGATAAAATTAAGCATTAATAATTCCATGCAGCCGGCGTCCCTTGATATTTTCAAAAAATATGTTAACAAATCTTTCAACAGGTTCCAAATTTAGAATTGAATTTCCTTTCAGCAATCTTCCTCCAGAAGTTGCAAATGAACTAAAGGGTACGGGTATTAATAAAATTTGCTTTTATCAACTGCAAGCTTTTTAAATATGGTTACATAAAGTGCCGGGACAACCTTGATAAACAGAAGTAAATGCCCATTAATATTCCAGAATCCCTTAATAATTTAAGTGTAACAGAATGAAAACGAGTAAATACACGAATCAAAAATCGGTTTTGCTCCTGGAATAAATGCAGCTGGAGTATACAATGTGAGGTTCAAGTTAATGAAATTAAATACAAAGATTAACAGCAGAAACGTTATTAAACGATACCACTCGGATGGATGATCTCAGGTGTATTTCATCACTTATTTTTTCATACCAGCCGTGTCTCAAGCAACCCGTTTTGGATGAATTACCGATTTTGGTGAACAAGGACATCATTACCGTTCTTCAATGCTTCGTCCAGCAGATATATTTTAAATATTATTTGGTATCAAATAATAAATAATATGTGGAATAAAATTTCTACCTTTTGGAACTCGGTCGAAAGTTTATACCTTAGAAGTTCCACATCGACGTTGAATTTTGCAATCTAGTTCGTGGCAAGCCTTAATTTTTGATTACTTACTGCGTGCATAAGTGCTGGTTCCAATGGATCCAGCTGAACTCTAGGCGGTTATCATCGGAAAACATGATTTGTAATCCAATATTTTTCCGCTAACAGTAAGTGCAACATCATCCCTACGTCGTGCCAACCAAAGAGTTCAAGTTATGTTGTCTCTATGAGAGGAGTGCCATATCAATTTCATAAGCCTTGGCTAATTTACTACACTGTCTGTTTATATATTTTATTTTGTTATATCATATTAATATTGCAAGTAAATAAAATAGAGCTTTGCATTTCCATAGTGCTAGTGACGACCACAAAACTGCGAAGAGGGAGCGAGTTTTGTCAATTTAAAACGGCAAGGGCTTTTGCGTTTTATACTGTGAGGAGGTAGTGAGAATTCTAAATGTTTGAAGCAGCAAAAACAGTTTAAAAGAGCGAAGAGGGAGCCTGGAGAAATAATATTTGAACCAGAGAGGTGAGAGCTTGGAGATGCAGTACTTAAAACAACAAAGTTTGATCGCGAATTGTATTATTTTAACCAGGGAGGAGAAAGCCATTGTTTAAAACAGTGCTGAGAGAGCAGGACGTTTCAGTGTTTAAAACAACCAGAGGAAAGCAGGACGTTTCAGTGCTAAAAAAAAAGCTAATGGCGAGCAAGAAGATTCAGTGTTAAATGACTGATTGGAGTGCACGAAGATTCATTGATTAAAACAGCGAGTAGTGAACTGGGAGAATCAGAAGTGAAACCAGCGAGTTGAAAGACGGGATGATCAGTTTTGCAAACATCGAGGAGAGAGCCAGGAGATTCACTATTTAACTCAGCGAGGAAATAGCTTGGAGTTTCGGTATTTACAACAGCGAGGGTTGAGATGCAAGTTTCGGTATCTTAAACAGGGAGGACGAAGCTGGAAGTTTCAGTGATTAAACCCGCAAGGACGGAGCTGGGAGTGACTTATTTAAAACAGCGAGGACCGAGTTGGGAGATTCAGCCTTTAAAGCAGTGAGGGCGGAGCGAGGAGGTTCTGTTTTTTTTTTAATAGCGAAGAGATTCCTGGGAATTTCAATATTGGAAATGACCGTGATAGGGTATCACTATTTAAAGCGCAGGGGTTGGAGCTAGAAATTTCAGTAATTAAACATCGAGGAAATAGTTGGCAAATTCAATGGTTAAAAGAGCGAATGGAGATCATGGAGAATGAAGAGTAAATGTAGCGAGTTGAAAGACGGGAGTGATCAGTTTTTCAAACATCGAAGAAAGAGCCAGGATCTTTGCTGCTTATTTAACGAGGACTGGGCTGGGAGTTCCAGCATTTAAAACAGTGAAGATGGGGCTCAAGTTTTGTGTTTAAAACAACGATAATGGAGCTGAAAGTTTCAGTACGGAAAACAGTTAAGGTGGAGCTCGGTGTTTCTGTAATTAAATTAGGAGGAGATACATGGCAGGTTCAGTTTTTGAAGCAGCGATGGGATAGCAGCGTGTTTCGATATTTAAATTGGTGGGAATAGCGCTTCGGGTTTCACTACTTAAAGCAGAGATTTGGAGCTAGGAGTTTCTGAATTTAAAATGGCGAGGATGGAGTTAGCAGTTTTATCATTTAAGTAAGCGAAGTTTGAGCTGGAAGATTCAATATTTAAAACAGCACGGATGGAGGTGCGAATTTCAGTATTTAAAGAAGCGGCGAAATAGCTCGGAATTTAACTGTTTAACACAGACAGCAGGAACATGGATTTTCAGTAACTAAAACAGCGAGTAGATGGCTGGGAGTTTCAGTATTTAAAACAGCAGGGAAGGTGCTGTGTGATTCAGAACTTAAAACATCGAAGACGGAGCTGGGAGATTCAGTGTTTAAAACTGCGAGGAGAGGGGTGGGAGTTTCATTAAGACAATGGAGAGAGCCGGCATTTTCAGTATTTAAAACAATGTGGAGGGAGCTGGTATCTTCAGTTTTTTAAGACTGTGAGGACGGATCTGCGAGTTCCAGTACTTATAACAGAGAGGATGGAGCTGGGAGTTTCACCTTTTAAAACAGCGAGTGCGGAGGGCGGATTTTCGGTATTTGAAATAGTGAGCAGTGAGCTGGGATATTTAGTGTTTAAAACAATGACAAAGGAGTCGGGAGGTTTATTGTTTCATGCAATGATTAGTGTGCTCGGATTTTTCATTTTTAAACGTATGCAGAAATAGCCAAGAGTTTCAATGTTTTAATCAGTGAGTACAGAACAGGGAGTTTCAGTATGTAAAATTATGAGGCGAGAGCCCGAAATTTCAGTGTTTAAGATAATGAAGTGCGAGCCGGCATTTTCAGTCTTTAGGGCAGTGAGGAGCGGATCGACATGTTCAGTATTTTAGGCAATGTTCGGAGAGCCTTCGGCTGCGGTATTTAACACAGCAAATAAAGCAAGCCGGTGTTTCCGTTAAAAAGGAGAGGAGAAAGCCTGGAAGCGCGGTTTGAAAGGGCGAGGGACAACAAACAGTTTCAATGTTTAATTCAGGAAGTGACTATCCTAGAGCGTTCGCATTTTAAAAGTGAGATGATAGCAGGGCGATTCACTGTTTAAAACAGCGAGGATAAAGGCATGGAGTTTGTTGAAAACAACGAGGAGATAGCCGGGAGTTTCAGTGTTTAAAATCAGCAAACGTTTGCCGAGAGCTGACATAGACTGGGGCCGGAATTTTGATGGGTATGTAACATTTAGGACGGAGGATAAACTAGGAAGAAATTAAATGTTGTGCTAATTAAGTAACCATGATATTAGCACAAAACAGTGGGATGTCATTAGTTTACGAAACCAAGGCGTGGAAGCGGTTTGGGTGGAGATGAAGAGAATAAGGGCAACACGTCAATTCTGTAAGGTGTGTACAGGGCTCGTGAAAGGATCAATGCTCCAGAATAGGCTACGAATGAAGTAAAAATATCGAAGCTTGTTAGGAAGGTACGGTGAATATCAAATGGCATATTAATATCTACACATGTTGGAAGAAGCAGATTGAAAAAGATATCCAGACAAGGAATTCATAGATTTTTTTGAGGGATGGAGTGTATATGTTCTTTGCAATACCTTGATGCGGAGACAATCGATGATCAAAACAAAAAAAACTGCGGATGCTGGGAATCTGCGTGTGCTGGAAATCCAACCACCCCCTACCTTAAACCAGTTTATATTTCAAATCTCTCCTATTTTTACTTAGCTCTGTTGCAGGGTCATGAGGACTCGAAACGTCAAATTTGTTCTTCTCCGCCGATGCTGCCAGACCTGCTGAGTTTTTCCAGGTATTTTTGTTTTTGTTCCGGAGACAACCAGGTACTACGCTCAACTAAACTTGGCAGTCAGGAACAATAGGGATAATTTAGTTCCTTACTCTGAAGTCGTCCCTAGTTAGCAGCAATCTTCAAATGGTTACATTTTGAAATCAGCTGGAAGGAGAGAAGGTGCTGCCCAAGTCCTTTGTTTCAAAACTAAATGAGAGCCATTGTGAAAGCATGAAAGCGAAGTTCTGCAAACTGAATTGGCGGATTAGCATAAGACCTAACAACGTACGGGAAGAGGTAGGCCAGTCGGCACAGTGATTCCTCTCACCATTCAATGAGCTCATCGTTGACCTGATAAACCTCAAGTCCGCTTGCCTGTCATTTCCTCATAACCCCTGTTTCCCTTTGTGATTAAAAATCAGTCTATCCCATGCTTGAATATACGTCATTACCTACCACCTACCGACTCCTGCGGTGTAGAAATGCATATGCTAACTGCCCTGAGAAAAGAAACACCTCCTTATTAATGTATTAACTGAGCTGTGCCTCATATGAGAATTCGCCCTGCCGTCGTGGACTCTCTGACAAGGCGAAAAAAGGTCGCTTTTTTTATTATTCTATTATCCAATGAGCGCAGGCCGAACCAACTAAATCACTACTCATAATAAAAACCCGCCCTACACGGGACAAACTAATAAACCTTCTCTGGACTCCCTCCAATTCTGTTATATCTTTCCTTAGATTAGAGGACGCAAACTGCCCTCAGTATTCTCAATGTGGTCTAACTAGCGCCCTGTATAGTTTAAGCAAGTTTGCCTGATTTTTATACTCCATTACCATTGATTTAAAGGTTAAAAATCCATATTACTCCCTTTTGCCTGCTGAGCTTGCATGTTAGGTATTTGTGATTCAAGCACGAGGACTTTTGAATCATTTTATGCCGCAGCTTTCAGAAGTCTTTCTCTATTTAAATAATATTCAGCTACTCTATTCTTCCTGCGAAAGTACATAATCCCCATTCTCCCACCTTATATTCCATTGGCCAATAATTTGCCCACACACTTAGATTGTCCATATCTCTAAATAGATATGTTCCTCCTCTTATTTACGACAGTAAAGTTTATTGGAGTTTGATGAAATTGTTTGTATTTGGAGAACTTGTACTGTCAGTGAAAGAGCACGTAATGCAATTTATTGAAATGGGAGATTTTATAAATTCTACGAAGGAGATATATCTATAGCTGTGGAAAATTCTTGAATTTCCTCAATGCCAGAAATTGACAGTTTGATTCTTGCAGACAGCAAGGTTTGTAGAATTAGTTGGATATGGAGAAATTGAAGTTGCGGTGAATGCGGAGAACTGCAAGTGTGCTGCATCTAATACGAAGCTGGAACCTGAGAATTTGTTAGGTACAGAAAATTAGATTTGCTGATAAAGGAAGAAATGGAGAATTTGTAGGTTCAAGTGAATGAGGATCATCTGGAATTGAAATGATTATTAAGAATAGTGTGCTTTATGTAGAAAAGCAAGTGGTAATTAATGCAGATGGCGAAGTTGATGGAAATGGACAAACTAGCACAATCAGAGAAGGAGCAGAACCTACAACCAAAGGATATAATCAAAATAGAATATATTAGCAATATCGGAAATGCGAAATATTTGCAGACTGAGAAGATGCAAGAAGTTGACTAATTTTTTGAAATTGGCATTGGTCTTTGTATACAGAACCAGTTTTGCAAACTTTGTGGGATATGGAGAAAATTAATTTGTAGTTAATGCGGAGAACCTGGAATTTTGCTGAATGGAACAAATTGCTAGAAATTGAGAATTTGTTACGTGCAGGGATTTGGATTTGACAAAAAAGAGAGTAATTGTGAAAGTGTATGTTGCGTTGAATGAGAAGGAGCTTGAAATCAGGAGCTTGTTCGAAATAAATACATTTGTGCAGCTAGATGCAAAAAGTATTAGAAAAGCGATGTTTATGGAAATGGTGAAACTTGTACATTCAGTGAATGATCAGAGGCAAAACGCAGGGAATATCATGGAAATGGTGGATTTTGCAAAATATGAGAACAACAACTATCTGCAGATAGAGAAAATACTGCAAAAGATCAATTCATACAATTTGAAATTCTGCTTCATACAGTGAGCTAGGTTTGCTTAAATTGAAGAATTTGGAGAGATTGTGTTGAGATCAGTGCACAGGAGCTTGAATGTGCAGAATTTGATTCATTGCTAGAAACTGAGTTTTGCTGCATACAGAGATAGAGATTTGTTGAAAAGCATTGCAATATGCAAATTGAAGGCGCAGATCTTCATTAAACGTTTGGGAATGTGCACATGGTAGAAATAGAGATATGATTTCAGATCGACAGTAAATTTTATTGGAGTTTGATGAAATTGTTTGTATTTGGAGAACTTGTACTGTCAGTGAAAGAGCACGTAATGCAATTGATTGAAATGAGAGATTTTATAAATTCTACGAAGGAGATATATCTATAGCTGTCGAAAATTCTTGAATTTCCTCAATGCCAGAAACTGACAGTTTGATTCTTGCAGACAAGCAAGGTCTGTAGAATTAGTTGGATATGGAGAAATTGAAGATGCGGTGAATGCGGAGATCCTGCAAGTGTGCTGAATCTAATACATAGCTGCAACCTGAGAATTTGTTAGGTACAGAAAATTAGATTTGCTGATAAAGGAAGAAATGGAGAAATTGTAGGTTCAAGTGAATGAGGATCATCTGGAATTGAAATGATTATTAAGAATAGTGTGCTTTATGTAGAAAAGCAGTGGTATTTAATGCAGATGGCGAAGTTGATGGAAATGGACAAACTAGCACAATCAGAGAAGGAGCAGAACCTACAACCAAAGGATATAATCAAAATAGAATTTATTAGCAATATGGGAAATGCGAAATATTTGCAGACTGAGAAGATGCAAGAAGTTGACTAATTTTTTGAAATTGGCTTTGGTCTTTGTATACAGAACCAGTTTTGCAAACTTTGTGGGATATGGAGAAAATTAATTTGTAGTTAATGCGGAGAACCTGGAATTTTGCTGAATGGAACAAATTGCTAGAAATTGAGAATTTGTTAGGTGCAGAGATTTGGATTTGACAAAAAAGAGAGTAATTGTGAAAGTGTATGTTGCGTTGAATGAGAAGGAGCTTGAAATCAGGAGCTTGTTCGAAATAAATACATTTGTGCAGCTAGATGCAAAAAGTATTAGAAAAGCGATGTTTATGGAAATGGTGAAACCTGAACATTCAGTGAATGATGAGAGGCAAAAAGCAGGGAATATCATGGAAATGGTGGATTTTGCAAAATATGAGAACAACAACTATCTGCAGATAGAGAAAATACTGCAAAAGATCAATTCATACAATTTGAAATTCTGCTTCATACAGTGAGCTAGGTTTGCTTAAATTGAAGAATTGGGAGAGATTGTGTTGAGATCAGTGCACAGAAGCTTGAATGTGCAGAATTTGATTCATTGCTAGAAACTGAGTTTTGCTGCATACAGAGATCTAGATTTGTTGAAAAGCATTGCAATATTCAAATTGAAGGCGCAGTTCTTCATTAAACGTTTGGGAATGTGCACATGGTAGAAATAGAGATATGAATTCAGATCGACAGTAAAGTTTATTGGAGTTTGATGAAATTGTTTGTATTTGGAGAACTTGTACTGTCAGTGAAAGAGCACGTAATGCAATTTATTGAAATGAGAGATTTTATAAATTCTACGGAGATATATCTATAGTTGTCGAAAATTCTTGAATTTCCTCAATGCCAGAAACTGACAGTTTGATTCTTGCAGACAAGCAAGGTTTGTAGAATTAGTTGGATATGGAGAAATTGAAGATGCGGTGAATGCGGAGATCCTGCAAGTGTGCTGAATCTAATACATAGCTGGAACCTGAGAATTTGTTAGGTACAGAAAATTAGATTTGCTGATAAAGGAAGAAATGGAGAAATTGTAGGTTCAAGTGAATGAGGATCATCTGGAATTGAAATGATTATTAAGAATAGTGTGCTTTATGTAGAAAAGCAATGGTATTTAATGCAGATGGCGAAATTGATGGAAATGGACAAACTAGCACAATCAGAGAAGGAGCAGAACCTACAACCAAAGGATATAATCAATATAGAATATATTAGCAATATGGGAAATGCGAAATATTTGCAGACTGAGAAGATGCAAGAAGTTGACTAATTTTTTGAAATTGGCATTGGTCTTTGTATACAGAACCAGTTTTGCAAACTTTGTGGGATATGGAGAAAATTAATTTGTAGTTAATGCGGAGAACCTGGAATTTTGCTGAATGGAACAAATTGCTAGAAATTGAGAATTTGTTAGGTGCAGAGATTTGGATTTGCCAATAAAGAGAGTAATTGTGAAAGTGTATGTTGCGTTGAATGAGAAGGAGCTTGAAATCAGGAGCTTTTTGGAAATACATACATTTGTGCAGCTAGTCTGCAAAAAGTATTAGAAAAAACGATATATATGGAAATGGTGAAACCTGTACATTCAGTGAATGATCAGAAGCAAAACCAAGAGAATATAATGGAAATTGTAGATTTTGCAAAATATGAGAACAACAACTATCTGCAGATAAATAAAATGCTACAAATGATCAATTAATACAATATGAAATTCTGCTTCATACAGTGAGCTAGGTTTGCTTAAATTAGAGAGATTGAGTTGAGATCAATGCAAAGAATCCTGAAATGTGCAGAATTTGATTCATTGCTAGAAACTGAGTTTTGCTGCATACAGAGATGTAGATTTGTTGAAAAGCATTTCAATATGCAAATTGAAGGCGCAGTTCTTCATTCAACGTTTGGGAATGTGCACATGGTAGAAATAGAGATATGAATTCAGATCGACAGTAAAGTTTATTGGAGTTTGATGTAATTGTTTGTATTTGGAGAACTTGTACTGTCAGTGAAAGAGCACGTAATGCAATTTATTGAAATGGGAGATTTTATAAATTCTACGAAGGAGATATATCTATAGCTGTGGAAAATTCTTGAATTTCCTCAATGCCAGAAATTGACAGTTTGATTCTTGCAGACAGCAAGGTTTGTAGAATTAGTTGGATATGGAGAAATTGAAGATGCGGTGAATGCGGAGATCCTGCAAGTGTGCTGAATCTAATACATAGCTGGAACCTGAGAATTTGTTAGGTACAGAAAATTAGATTTGCTGATAAAGGAAGAAATGGAGAAATTGTAGGTTCAAGTGAATGAGGATCATCTGGAATTGAAATGATTATTAAGAATAGTGTGCTTTATGTAGAAAAGCAGTGGTATTTAATGCAGATGGCGAAGTTGATGGAAATGGACAAACTAGCACAATCAGAGAAGGAGCAGAACCTACAACCAAAGGATATAATCAATATAGAATATATTAGCAATATGGGAAATGCGAAATATTTGCAGACTGAGAAGATGCAAGAAGTTGACTAATTTTTTGAAATTGGCTTTGGTCTTTGTATACAGAACCAGTTTTGCAAACTTTGTGGGATATGGAGAAAATTAATTTGTAGTTAATGCGGAGAACCTGGAATTTTGCTGAATGGAACAAATTGCTAGAAATTGAGAATTTGTTAGGTGCAGAGATTTGGATTTGACAAAAAAGAGAGTAATTGTGAAAGTGTATGTTGCGTTGAATGAGAAGGAGCTTGAAATCAGGAGCTTGTTCGAAATAATTACATTTGTGCAGCTAGATGCAAAAAGTATTAGAAAAGCGATGTTTATGGAAATGGTGAAACCTGAACATTCAGTGAATGATCAGAGGCAAAACGCAGGGAATATCATGGAAATGGTGGATTTTGCAAAATATGAGAACAACAACTATCTGCAGATAGAGAAAATACTGCAAAAGATCAATTCATACAATTTGAAATTCTGCTTCATACAGTGAGCTAGGTTTGCTTAAATTGAAGAATTGGGAGAGATTGTGTTGAGATCAGTGCACAGAAGCTTGAATGTGCAGAATTTGATTCATTGCTAGAAACTGAGTTTTGCTGCATACAGAGATCTAGATTTGTTGAAAAGCATTGCAATATTCAAATTGAAGGCGCAGATCTTCATTAAACGTTTGGGAATGTGCACATGGTAGAAATAGAGATATGATTTCAGATCGACAGTAAATTTTATTGGAGTTTGATGAAATTGTTTGTATTTGGAGAACTTGTACTGTCAGTGAAAGAGCACGTAATGCAATTTATTGAAATGAGAGATTCTATAAATTCTACGAAGGAGATATATCTATAGCTGTCGAAAATTCTTGAATTTCCTCAATGCCAGAAACTGACAGTTTGATTCTTGCAGACAAGCAAGGTTTGTAGAATTAGTTGGATATGGAGAAATTGAAGATGCGGTGAATGCGGAGATCCTGCAAGTGTGCTGAATCTAATACATAGCTGGAACCTGAGAATTTGTTAGGTACAGAAAATTAGATTTGCTGATAAAGGAAGAAATGGAGAAATTGTAGGTTCAAGTGAATGAGGATCATCTGGAATTGAAATGATTATTAAGAATAGTGTGCTTTATGTAGAAAAGCAGTGGTATTTAATGCAGATGGCGAAATTGATGGAAATGGACAAACTAGCACAATCAGAGAAGGAGCAGAACCTACAACCAAAGGATATAATCAATATAGAATATATTAGCAATATGGGAAATGCGAAATATTTGCAGACTGAGAAGATGCAAGAAGTTGACTAATTTTTTGAAATTGGCTTTGGTCTTTGTATACAGAACCAGTTTTGCAAACTTTGTGGGATATGGAGAAAATTAATTTGTAGTTAATGCGGAGAACCTGGAATTTTGCTGAATGGAACAAATTGCTAGAAATTGAGAATTTGTTAGGTGCAGAGATTTGGATTTGCCAATAAAGAGAGTAATTGTGAAAGTGTATGTTGCGTTGAATGAGAAGGAGCTTGAAATCAGGAGCTTTTTGGAAATACATACATTTGTGCAGCTAGTCTGCAAAAAGTATTAGAAAAAACGATATATATGGAAATGGTGAAACCTGTACATTCAGTGAATGATCAGAAGCAAAACCAAGAGAATATAATGGAAATGGTAGATTTTGCAAAATATGAGAACAACAACTATCTGCAGATAAATAAAATGCTACAAATGATCAATTAATACAATTTGAAATTCTGCTTCATACAGTGAGCTAGGTTTGCTTAAATTGGAGAGATTGAGTTGAGATCAATGCACAGAATCCTGAAATGTGCAGAATTTGATTCATTGCTAGAAACTGAGTTTTGCTGCATACAGAGATCTAGATTTGTTGAAAAGCATTGCAATATGCAAATTGAAGGCGCAGTTCTTCATTAAACGTTTGGGAATGTGCACATGGTAGAAATAGAGATATGAATTCAGATCGACAGTAAAGTTTATTGGAGTTTGATGAAATTGTTTGTATTTGGAGAACTTGTACTGTCAGTGAAAGAGCACGTAATGCAATTTATTGAAATGGGAGATTTTATAAATTCTACGAAGGAGATATATCTATAGCTGTGGAAAATTCTTGAATTTCCTCAATGCCAGAAATTGACAGTTTGATTCTTGCAGACAGCAAGGTTTGTAGAATTAGTTGGATATGGAGAAATTGAAGTTGCGGTGAATGCGGAGAACTGCAAGTGTGCTGCATCTAATACGAAGCTGGAACCTGAGAATTTGTTAGGTACAGAAAATTAGATTTGCTGATAAAGGAAGAAATGGAGAATTTGTAGGTTCAAGTGAATGAGGATCATCTGGAATTGAAATGATTATTAAGAATAGTGTGCTTTATGTAGAAAAGCAAGTGGTAATTAATGCAGATGGCGAAGTTGATGGAAATGGACAAACTAGCACAATCAGAGAAGGAGCAGAACCTACAACCAAAGGATATAATCAAAATAGAATTTATTAGCAATATGGGAAATGCGAAATATTTGCAGACTGAGAAGATGCAAGAAGTTGACTAATTTTTTGAAATTGGCTTTGGTCTTTGTATACAGAACCAGTTTTGCAAACTTTGTGGGATATGGAGAAAATTAATTTGTAGTTAATGCGGAGAACCTGGAATTTTGCTGAATGGAACAAATTGCTAGAAATTGAGAATTTGTTAGGTGCAGAGATTTGGATTTGCCAATAAAGAGAGTAATTGTGAAAGTGTATGTTGCGTTGAATGAGAAGGAGCTTGAAATCAGGAGCTTTTTGGAAATACATACATTTGTGCAGCTAGTCTGCAAAAAGTATTAGAAAAAACGATATATATGGAAATGGTGAAACCTGTACATTCAGTGAATGATCAGAAGCAAAACCAAGAGAATATAATGGAAATGGTAGATTTTGCAAAATATGAGAACAACAACTATCTGCAGATAAATAAAATGCTACAAATGATCAATTAATACAATTTGAAATTCTGCTTCATACAGTGAGCTAGGTTTGCTTAAATTGGAGAGATTGAGTTGAGATCAATGCAAAGAATCCTGAAATGTGCAGAATTTGATTCATTGCTAGAAACTGAGTTTTGCTGCATACAGAGATCTAGATTTGTTGAAAAGCATTGCAATATGCAAATTGAAGGCGCAGTTCTTCATTCAACGTTTGGGAATGTGCACATGGTAGAAATAGAGATATGAATTCAGATCGACAGTAAAGTTTATTGGAGTTTGATGAAATTGTTTGTATTTGGAGAACTTGTACTGTCAGTGAAAGAGCACGTAATGCAATTTATTGAAATGGGAGATTTTATAAATTCTACGAAGGAGATATATCTATAGCTGTCGAAAATTCTTGAATTTCCTCAATGCCAGAAATTGACAGTTTGATTCTTGCAGACAGCAAGGTTTGTAGAATTAGTTGGATATGGAGAAATTGAAGTTGCGGTGAATGCGGAGAACTGCAAGTGTGCTGCATCTAATACGAAGCTGGAACCTGAGAATTTGTTAGGTACAGAAAATTAGATTTGCTGATAAAGGAAGAAATGGAGAAATTGTAGGTTCAAGTGAATGAGGATCATCTGGAATTGAAATGATTATTAAGAATAGTGTGCTTTATGTAGAAAAGCAAGTGGTAATTAATGCAGATGGCGAAGTTGATGGAAATGGACAAACTAGCACAATCAGAGAAGGAGCAGAACCTACAACCAAAGGATATAATCAAAATAGAATATATTAGCAATATGGGAAATGCGAAATATTTGCAGACTGAGAAGATGCAAGAAGTTGACTAATTTTTTGAAATTGGCATTGGTCTTTGTATACAGAACCAGTTTTGCAAACTTTGTGGGATATGGAGAAAATTAATTTGTAGTTAATGCGGAGAACCTGGAATTTTGCTGAATGGAACAAATTGCTAGAAATTGAGAATTTGTTACGTGCAGAGATTTGGATTTGACAAAAAAGAGAGTAATTGTGAAAGTGTATGTTGCGTTGAATGAGAAGGAGCTTGAAATCAGGAGCTTGTTCGAAATAAATACATTTGTGCAGCTAGATGCAAAAAGTATTAGAAAAGCGATGTTTATGGAAATGGTGAAACCTGTACATTCAGTGAATGATCAGAGGCAAAACGCAGGGAATATCATGGAAATGGTGGATTTTGCAAAATATGAGAACAACAATTATGTGCAGATAGAGAAAATACTGCAAAAGATCAATTCATACAATTTGAAATTCTGCTTCATACAGTGAGCTAGGTTTGCTTAAATTGAAGAATTTGGAGAGATTGTGTTGAGATCAGTGCACAGGAGCTTGAATGTGCAGAATTTGATTCATTGCTAGAAACTGAGTTTTGCTGCATACAGAGATCTAGATTTGTTGAAAAGCATTGCAATATGCAAATTGAAGGCGCAGATCTTCATTAAACGTTTGGGAATGTGCACATGGTAGAAATAGAGATATGATTTCAGATCGACAGTAAATTTTATTGGAGTTTGATGAAATTGTTTGTATTTGGAGAACTTGTACTGTCAGTGAAAGAGCACGTAATGCAATTGATTGAAATGAGAGATTTTATAAATTCTACGAAGGAGATATATCTATAGCTGTCGAAAATTCTTGAATTTCCTCAATGCCAGAAACTGACAGTTTGATTCTTGCAGACAAGCAAGGTTTGTAGAATTAGTTGGATATGGAGAAATTGAAGATGCGGTGAATGCGGAGATCCTGCAAGTGTGCTGAATCTAATACATAGCTGGAACCTGAGAATTTGTTAGGTACAGAAAATTAGATTTGCTGATAAAGGAAGAAATGGAGAAATTGTAGGTTCAAGTGAATGAGGATCATCTGGAATTGAAATGATTATTAAGAATAGTGTGCTTTATGTAGAAAAGCAGTGGTATTTAATGCAGATGGCGAAATTGATGGAAATGGACAAACTAGCACAATCAGAGAAGGAGCAGAACCTACAACCAAAGGATATAATCAATATAGAATATATTAGCAATATGGGAAATGCGAAATATTTGCAGACTGAGAAGATGCAAGAAGTTGACTAATTTTTTGAAATTGGCTTTGGTCTTTGTATACAGAACCAGTTTTGCAAACTTTGTGGGATATGGAGAAAATTAATTTGTAGTTAATGCGGAGAACCTGGAATTTTGCTGAATGGAACAAATTGCTAGAAATTGAGAATTTGTTAGGTGCAGAGATTTGGATTTGCCAATAAAGAGAGTAATTGTGAAAGTGTATGTTGCGTTGAATGAGAAGGAGCTTGAAATCAGGAGCTTTTTGGAAATACATACATTTGTGCAGCTAGTCTGCAAAAAGTATTAGAAAAAACGATATATATGGAAATGGTGAAACCTGTACATTCAGTGAATGATCAGAAGCAAAACCAAGAGAATATAATGGAAATGGTAGATTTTGCAAAATATGAGAACAACAACTATCTGCAGATAAATAAAATGCTACAAATGATCAATTAATACAATTTGAAATTCTGCTTCATACAGTGAGCTAGGTTTGCTTAAATTGGAGAGATTGAGTTGAGATCAATGCAAAGAATCCTGAAATGTGCAGAATTTGATTCATTGCTAGAAACTGAGTTTTGCTGCATACAGAGATCTAGATTTGTTGAAAAGCATTGCAATATGCAAATTGAAGGCGCAGTTCTTCATTAAACGTTTGGGAATGTGCACATGGTAGAAATAGAGATATGAATTCAGATCGACAGTAAAGTTTATTGGAGTTTGATGAAATTGTTTGTATTTGGAGAACTTGTACTGTCAGTGAAAGAGCACGTAATGCAATTTATTGAAATGAGAGATTTTATAAATTCTACGAAGGAGATATATCTATAGCTGTCGAAAATTCTTGAATTTCCTCAATGCCAGAAACTGACAGTTTGATTCTTGCAGACAAGCAAGGTTTGTAGAATTAGTTGGATATGGAGAAATTGAAGATGCGGTGAATGCGGAGAACCTGCAAGTGTGCTGCATCTAATACGAAGCTGGAACCTGAGAATTTGTTAGGTACAGAAAATTAGATTTGCTGATAAAGGAAGAAATGGAGAATTTGTAGGTTCAAGTGAATGAGGATCATCTGGAATTGAAATGATTATTAAGAATAGTGTGCTTTATGTAGAAAAGCAGTGGTATTTAATGCAGATGGCGAAGTTGATGGAAATGGACAAACTAGCACAATCAGAGAAGGAGCAGAACCTACAACCAAAGGATATAATCAAAATAGAATATATTAGCAATATGGGAAATGCGAAATATTTGCAGACTGAGAAGATGCAAGAAGTTGACTAATTTTTTGAAATTGGCATTGGTCTTTGTATACAGAACCAGTTTTGCAAACTTTGTGGGATATGGAGAAAATTAATTTGTAGTTAATGCGGAGAACCTGGAATTTTGCTGAATGGAACAAATTGCTAGAAATTGAGAATTTGTTAGGTGCAGAGATTTGGATTTGACAATAAAGAGAGTAATTGTGAAAGTGTATGTTGCGTTGAATGAGAAGGAGCTTGAAATCAGGAGCTTTTTGGAAATACATACATTTGTGCAGCTAGTCTGCAAAAAGTATTAGAAAAAACGATATATATGGAAATGGTGAAACCTGTACATTCAGTGAATGATCAGAAGCAAAACCAAGAGAATATAATGGAAATGGTAGATTTTGCAAAATATGAGAACAACAACTATCTGCAGATAAATAAAATGCTACAAATGATCAATTAATACAATTTGAAATTCTGCTTCATACAGTGAGCTAGGTTTGCTTAAATTGGAGAGATTGAGTTGAGATCAATGCAAAGAATCCTGAAATGTGCAGAATTTGATTCATTGCTAGAAACTGAGTTTTGCTGCATACAGAGATCTAGATTTGTTGAAAAGCATTGCAATATGCAAATTGAAGGCGCAGTTCTTCATTAAACGTTTGGGAATGTGCACATGGTAGAAATAGAGATATGAATTCAGATCGACAGTAAAGTTTATTGGAGTTTGATGAAATTGTTTGTATTTGGAGAACTTGTACTGTCAGTGAAAGAGCACGTAATGCAATTTATTGAAATGGGAGATTTTATAAATTCTACGAAGGAGATATATCTATAGCTGTCGAAAATTCTTGAATTTCCTCAATGCCAGAAATTGACAGTTTGATTCTTGCAGACAGCAAGGTTTGTAGAATTAGTTGGATATGGAGAAATTGAAGTTGCGGTGAATGCGGAGAACCTGCAAGTGTGCTGAATCTAATACGAAGCTGGAACCTGAGAATTTGTTAGGTACAGAAAATTAGATTTGCTGATAAAGGAAGAAATGGAGAATTTGTAGGTTCAAGTGAATGAGGATCATCTGGAATTGAAATGATTATTAAGAATAGTGTGCTTTATGTAGAAAAGCAAGTGGTAATTAATGCAGATGGCGAAGTTGATGGAAATGGACAAACTAGCACAATCAGAGAAGGAGCAGAACCTACAACCAAAGGATATAATCAAAATAGAATATATTAGCAATATGGGAAATGCGAAATATTTGCAGACTGAGAAGATGCAAGAAGTTGACTAATTTTTTGAAATTGGCATTGGTCTTTGTATACAGAACCAGTTTTGCAAACTTTGTGGGATATGGAGAAAATTAATTTGTAGTTAATGCGGAGAACCTGGAATTTTGCTGAATGGAACAAATTGCTAGAAATTGAGAATTTGTTAGGTGCAGAGATTTGGATTTGACAAAAAAGAGAGTAATTGTGAAAGTGTATGTTGCGTTGAATGAGAAGGAGCTTGAAATCAGGAGCTTGTTCGAAATAAATACATTTGTGCAGCTAGATGCAAAAAGTATTAGAAAAAACGATATATATGGAAATGGTGAAACCTGTACATTCAGTGAATGATCAGAGGCAAAACGCAGGGAATATCATGGAAATGGTGGATTTTGCAAAATATGAGAACAACAACTATCTGCAGATAGAGAAAATACTGCAAAAGATCAATTCATACAATTTGAAATTCTGCTTCATACAGTGAGCTAGGTTTGCTTAAATTGAAGAATTTGGAGAGATTGTGTTGAGATCAGTGCACAGAAGCTTGAATGTGCAGAATTTGATTCATTGCTAGAAACTGAGTTTTGCTGCATACAGAGATCTAGATTTGTTGAAAAGCATTGCAATATGCAAATTGAAGGCGCAGATCTTCATTAAACGTTTGGGAATGTGCACATGGTAGAAATAGAGATATGATTTCAGATCGACAGTAAATTTTATTGGAGTTTGATGAAATTGTTTGTATTTGGAGAACTTGTACTGTCAGTGAAAGAGCACGTAATGCAATTTATTGAAATGAGAGATTTTATAAATTCTACGAAGGAGATATATCTATAGCTGTCGAAAATTCTTGAATTTCCTCAATGCCAGAAACTGACAGTTTGATTCTTGCAGACAAGCAAGGTTTGTAGAATTAGTTGGATATGGAGAAATTGAAGATGCGGTGAATGCGGAGATCCTGCATGTGTGCTGAATCTAATACATAGCTGGAACCTGAGAATTTGTTAGGTACAGAAAATTAGATTTGCTGATAAAGGAAGAAATGGAGAAATTGTAGGTTCAAGTGAATGAGGATCATCTGGAATTGAAATGATTATTAAGAATAGTGTGCTTTATGTAGAAAAGCAGTGGTATTTAATGCAGATGGCGAAGTTGATGGAAATGGACAAACTAGCACAATCAGAGAAGGAGCAGAACCTACAACCAAAGGATATAATCAAAATAGAATATATTAGCAATATGGGAAATGCGAAATATTTGCAGACTGAGAAGATGCAAGAAGTTGACTAATTTTTTGAAATTGGCATTGGTCTTTGTATACAGAACCAGTTTTGCAAACTTTGTGGGATATGGAGAAAATTAATTTGTAGTTAATGCGGAGAACCTGGAATTTTGCTGAATGGAACAAATTGCTAGAAATTGAGAATTTGTTAGGTGCAGAGATTTGGATTTGCCAATAAAGAGAGTAATTGTGAAAGTGTATGTTGCGTTGAATGAGAAGGAGCTTGAAATCAGGAGCTTTTTGGAAATACATACATTTGTGCAGCTAGTCTGCAAAAAGTATTAGAAAAAACGATATATATGGAAATGGTGAAACCTGTACATTCAGTGAATGATCAGAAGCAAAACCAAGAGAATATAATGGAAATGGTAGATTTTGCAAAATATGAGAACAACAACTATCTGCAGATAAATAAAATGCTACAAATGATCAATTAATACAATTTGAAATTCTGCTTCATACAGTGAGCTAGGTTTGCTTAAATTGGAGAGATTGAGTTGAGATCAATGCAAAGAATCCTGAAATGTGCAGAATTTGATTCATTGCTAGAAACTGAGTTTTGCTGCATACAGAGATCTAGATTTGTTGAAAAGCATTGCAATATGCAAATTGAAGGCGCAGTTCTTCATTAAACGTTTGGGAATGTGCACATGGTAGAAATAGAGATATGAATTCAGATCGACAGTAAAGTTTATTGGAGTTTGATGTAATTGTTTGTATTTGGAGAACTTGTACTGTCAGTGAAAGAGCACGTAATGCAATTTATTGAAATGAGAGATTTTATAAATTCTACGAAGGAGATATATCTATAGCTGTCGAAAATTCTTGAATTTCCTCAATGCCAGAAACTGACAGTTTGATTCTTGCAGACAAGCAAGGTTTGTAGAATTAGTTGGATATGGAGAAATTGAAGATGCGGTGAATGCGGAGATCCTGCAAGTGTGCTGAATCTAATACATAGCTGGAACCTGAGAATTTGTTAGGTACAGAAAATTAGATTTGCTGATAAAGGAAGAAATGGAGAAATTGTAGGTTCAAGTGAATGAGGATCATCTGGAATTGAAATGATTATTAAGAATAGTGTGCTTTATGTAGAAAAGCAGTGGTATTTAATGCAGATGGCGAAGTTGATGGAAATGGACAAACTAGCACAATCAGAGAAGGAGCAGAACCTACAACCAAAGGATATAATCAAAATAGAATATATTAGCAATATGGGAAATGCGAAATATTTGCAGACTGAGAAGATGCAAGAAGTTGACTAATTTTTTGAAATTGGCATTGGTCTTTGTATACAGAACCAGTTTTGCAAACTTTGTGGGATATGGAGAAAATTAATTTGTAGTTAATGCGGAGAACCTGGAATTTTGCTGAATGGAACAAATTGCTAGAAATTGAGAATTTGTTAGGTGCAGAGATTTGGATTTGACAATAAAGAGAGTAATTGTGAAAGTGTATGTTGCGTTGAATGAGAAGGAGCTTGAAATCAGGAGCTTTTTGGAAATACATACATTTGTGCAGCTAGTCTGCAAAAAGTATTAGAAAAAACGATATATATGGAAATGGTGAAACCTGTACATTCAGTGAATGATCAGAAGCAAAACCAAGAGAATATAATGGAAATGGTAGATTTTGCAAAATATGAGAACAACAACTATCTGCAGATAAATAAAATGCTACAAATGATCAATTAATACAATTTGAAATTCTGCTTCATACAGTGAGCTAGGTTTGCTTAAATTGGAGAGATTGAGTTGAGATCAATGCAAAGAATCCTGAAATGTGCAGAATTTGATTCATTGCTAGAAACTGAGTTTTGCTGCATACAGAGATCTAGATTTGTTGAAAAGCATTGCAATATGCAAATTGAAGGCGCAGTTCTTCATTAAACGTTTGGGAATGTGCACATGGTAGAAATAGAGATATGAATTCAGATCGACAGTAAAGTTTATTGGAGTTTGATGTAATTGTTTGTATTTGGAGAACTTGTACTGTCAGTGAAAGAGCACGTAATGCAATTTATTGAAATGAGAGATTTTATAAATTCTACGAAGGAGATATATCTATAGCTGTCGAAAATTCTTGAATTTCCTCAATGCCAGAAACTGACAGTTTGATTCTTGCAGACAAGCAAGGTTTGTAGAATTAGTTGGATATGGAGAAATTGAAGATGCGGTGAATGCGGAGATCCTGCAAGTGTGCTGAATCTAATACATAGCTGGAACCTGAGAATTTGTTAGGTACAGAAAATTAGATTTGCTGATAAAGGAAGAAATGGAGAAATTGTAGGTTCAAGTGAATGAGGATCATCTGGAATTGAAATGATTATTAAGAATAGTGTGCTTTATGTAGAAAAGCAGTGGTATTTAATGCAGATGGCGAAGTTGATGGAAATGGACAAACTAGCACAATCAGAGAAGGAGCAGAACCTACAACCAAAGGATATAATCAAAATAGAATTTATTAGCAATATGGGAAATGCGAAATATTTGCAGACTGAGAAGATGCAAGAAGTTGACTAATTTTTTGAAATTGGCTTTGGTCTTTGTATACAGAACCAGTTTTGCAAACTTTGTGGGATATGGAGAAAATTAATTTGTAGTTAATGCGGAGAACCTGGAATTTTGCTGAATGGAACAAATTGCTAGAAATTGAGAATTTGTTAGGTGCAGAGATTTGGATTTGACAAAAAAGAGAGTAATTGTGAAAGTGTATGTTGCGTTGAATGAGAAGGAGCTTGAAATCAGGAGCTTGTTCGAAATAAATACATTTGTGCAGCTAGATGCAAAAAGTATTAGAAAAGCGATGTTTATGGAAATGGTGAAACCTCTACATTCAGTGAATGATCAGAGGCAAAACGCAGGGAATATCATGGAAATGGTGGATTTTGCAAAATATGAGAACAACAACTATCTGCAGATAGAGAAAATACTGCAAAAGATCAATTCATACAATTTGAAATTCTGCTTCATACAGTGAGCTAGGTTTGCTTAAATTGAAGAATTGGGAGAGATTGTGTTGAGATCAGTGCACAGAAGCTTGAATGTGCAGAATTTGATTCATTGCTAGAAACTGAGTTTTGCTGCATACAGAGATCTAGATTTGTTGAAAAGCATTGCAATATTCAAATTGAAGGCGCAGATCTTCATTAAACGTTTGGGAATGTGCACATGGTAGAAATAGAGATATGATTTCAGATCGACAGTAAATTTTATTGGAGTTTGATGAAATTGTTTGTATTTGGAGAACTTGTACTGTCAGTGAAAGAGCACGTAATGCAATTTATTGAAATGAGAGATTTTATAAATTCTACGAAGGAGATATATCTATAGCTGTCGAAAATTCTTGAATTTCCTCAATGCCAGAAACTGACAGTTTGATTCTTGCAGACAAGCAAGGTTTGTAGAATTAGTTGGATATGGAGAAATTGAAGATGCGGTGAATGCGGAGATCCTGCAAGTGTGCTGAATCTAATACATAGCTGGAACCTGAGAATTTGTTAGGTACAGAAAATTAGATTTGCTGATAAAGGAAGAAATGGAGAAATTGTAGATTCAAGTGAATGAGGATCATCTGGAATTGAAATGATTATTAAGAATAGTGTGCTTTATGTAGAAAAGCAGTGGTATTTAATGCAGATGGCGAAGTTGATGGAAATGGACAAACTAGCACAATCAGAGAAGGAGCAGAACCTACAACCAAAGGATATAATCAAAATAGAATATATTAGCAATATGGGAAATGCGAAATATTTGCAGACTGAGAAGATGCAAGAAGTTGACTAATTTTTTGAAATTGGCATTGGTCTTTGTATACAGAACCAGTTTTGCAAACTTTGTGGGATATGGAGAAAATTAATTTGTAGTTAATGCGGAGAACCTGGAATTTTGCTGAATGGAACAAATTGCTAGAAATTGAGAATTTGTTAGGTGCAGAGATTTGGATTTGCCAATAATGAGAGTAATTGTGAAAGTGTATGTTGCGTTGAATGAGAAGGAGCTTGAAATCAGGAGCTTTTTGGAAATACATACATTTGTGCAGCTAGTCTGCAAAAAGTATTAGAAAAAACGATATATATGGAAATGGTGAAACCTGTACATTCAGTGAATGATCAGAAGCAAAACCAAGAGAATATAATGGAAATGGTAGATTTTGCAAAATATGAGAACAACAACTATCTGCAGATAAATAAAATGCTACAAATGATCAATTAATACAATTTGAAATTCTGCTTCATACAGTGAGCTAGGTTTGCTTAAATTGGAGAGATTGAGTTGAGATCAATGCAAAGAATCCTGAAATGTGCAGAATTTGATTCATTGCTAGAAACTGAGTTTTGCTGCATACAGAGATCTAGATTTGTTGAAAAGCATTGCAATATGCAAATTGAAGGCGCAGTTCTTCATTAAACGTTTGGGAATGTGCACATGGTAGAAATAGAGATATGAATTCAGATCGACAGTAAAGTTTATTGGAGTTTGATGAAATTGTTTGTATTTGGAGAACTTGTACTGTCAGTGAAAGAGCACGTAATGCAATTTATTGAAATGGGAGATTTTATAAATTCTACGAAGGAGATATATCTATAGCTGTCGAAAATTCTTGAATTTCCTCAATGCCAGAAATTGACAGTTTGATTCTTGCAGACAGCAAGGTTTGTAGAATTAGTTGGATATGGAGAAATTGAAGTTGCGGTGAATGCGGAGAACCTGCAAGTGTGCTGCATCTAATACGAAGCTGGAACCTGAGAATTTGTTAGGTACAGAAAATTAGATTTGCTGATAAAGGAAGAAATGGAGAATTTGTAGGTTCAAGTGAATGAGGATCATCTGGAATTGAAATGATTATTAAGAATAGTGTGCTTTATGTAGAAAAGCAGTGGTAATTAATGCAGATGGCGAAGTTGATGGAAATGGACAAACTAGCACAATCAGAGAAGGAGCAGAACCTACAACCAAAGGATATAATCAAAATAGAATATATTAGCAATATGGGAAATGCGAAATATTTGCAGACTGAGAAGATGCAAGAAGTTGACTAATTTTTTGAAATTGGCATTGGTCTTTGTATACAGAACCAGTTTTGCAAACTTTGTGGGATATGGAGAAAATTAATTTGTCGTTAATGCGGAGAACCTGGAATTTTGCTGAATGGAACAAATTGCTAGAAATTGAGAATTTGTTAGGTGCAGAGATTTGGATTTGACAAAAAAGAGAGTAATTGTGAAAGTGTATGTTGCGTTGAATGAGAAGGAGCTTGAAATCAGGAGCTTTTTGGAAATACATACATTTGTGCAGCTAGTCTGCAAAAAGTATTAGAAAAAACGATATATATGGAAATGGTGAAACCTGTACATTCAGTGAATGATCAGAAGCAAAACCAAGAGAATATAATGGAAATGGTAGATTTTGCAAAATATGAGAACAACAACTATCTGCAGATAAATAAAATGCTACAAATGATCAATTAATACAATTTGAAATTCTGCTTCATACAGTGAGCTAGGTTTGCTTAAATTGGAGAGATTGAGTTGAGATCAATGCAAAGAATCCTGAAATGTGCAGAATTTGATTCATTGCTAGAAACTGAGTTTTGCTGCATACAGAGATCTAGATTTGTTGAAAAGCATTGCAATATGCAAATTGAAGGCGCAGTTCTTCATTAAACGTTTGGGAATGTGCACATGGTAGAAATAGAGATATGAATTCAGATCGACAGTAAAGTTTATTGGAGTTTGATGAAATTGTTTGTATTTGGAGAACTTGTACTGTCAGTGAAAGAGCACGTAATGCAATTTATTGAAATGAGAGATTTTATAAATTCTACGAAGGAGATATATCTATAGCTGTCGAAAATTCTTGAATTTCCTCAATGCCAGAAACTGACAGTTTGATTCTTGCAGACAAGCAAGGTTTGTAGAATTAGTTGGATATGGAGAAATTGAAGATGCGGTGAATGCGGAGATCCTGCAAGTGTGCTGAATCTAATACATAGCTGGAACCTGAGAATTTGTTAGGTACAGAAAATTAGATTTGCTGATAAAGGAAGAAATGGAGAAATTGTAGGTTCAAGTGAATGAGGATCATCTGGAATTGAAATGATTATTAAGAATAGTGTGCTTTATGTAGAAAAGCAGTGGTAATTAATGCAGATGGCGAAGTTGATGGAAATGGACAAACTAGCACAATCAGAGAAGGAGCAGAACCTACAACCAAAGGATATAATCAAAATAGAATTTATTAGCAATATGGGAAATGCGAAATATTTGCAGACTGAGAAGATGCAAGAAGTTGACTAATTTTTTGAAATTGGCTTTGGTCTTTGTATACAGAACCAGTTTTGCAAACTTTGTGGGATATGGAGAAAATTAATTTGTAGTTAATGCGGAGAACCTGGAATTTTGCTGAATGGAACAAATTGCTAGAAATTGAGAATTTGTTAGGTGCAGAGATTTGGATTTGACAAAAAAGAGAGTAATTGTGAAAGTGTATGTTGCGTTGAATGAGAAGGAGCTTGAAATCAGGAGCTTGTTCGAAATAAATACATTTGTGCAGCTAGATGCAAAAAGTATTAGAAAAGCGATGTTTATGGAAATGGTGAAACCTGTACATTCAGTGAATGATCAGAGGCAAAACGCAGGGAATATCATGGAAATGGTGGATTTTGCAAAATATGAGAACAACAACTATCTGCAGATAGAGAAAATACTGCAAAAGATCAATTCATACAATTTGAAATTCTGCTTCATACAGTGAGCTAGGTTTGCTTAAATTGAAGAATTGGAGAGATTGTGTTGAGATCAGTGCACAGAAGCTTGAATGTGCAGAATTTGATTCATTGCTAGAAACTGAGTTTTGCTGCATACAGAGATCTAGATTTGTTGAAAAGCATTGCAATATTCAAATTGAAGGCGCAGATCTTCATTAAACGTTTGGGAATGTGCACATGGTAGAAATAGAGATATGAATTCAGATCGACAGTAAATTTTATTGGAGTTTGATGAAATTGTTTGTATTTGGAGAACTTGTACTGTCAGTGAAAGAGCACGTAATGCAATTTATTGAAATGAGAGATTTTATAAATTCTACGAAGGAGATATATCTATAGCTGTCGAAAATTCTTGAATTTCCTCAATGCCAGAAACTGACAGTTTGATTCTTGCAGACAAGCAAGGTTTGTAGAATTAGTTGGATATGGAGAAATTGAAGATGCGGTGAATGCGGAGATCCTGCAAGTGTGCTGAATCTAATACGAAGCTGCAACCTGAGAATTTGTTAGGTACAGAAAATTAGTTTTGCTGATAAAGGAAGAAATGGAGAAATTGTAGGTTCAAGTGAATGAGGATCATCTGGAATTGAAATGATTATTAAGAATAGTGTGCTTTATGTAGAAAAGCAGTGGTATTTAATGCAGATGGCGAAGTTGATGGAAATGGACAAACTAGCACAATCAGAGAAGGAGCAGAACCTACAACCAAAGGATATAATCAATATAGAATATATTAGCAATATGGGAAATGCGAAATATTTGCAGACTGAGAAGATGCAAGAAGTTGACTAATTTTTTGAAATTGGCATTGGTCTTTGTATACAGAACCAGTTTTGCAAACTTTGTGGGATATGGAGAAAATTAATTTGTAGTTAATGCGGAGAACCTGGAATTTTGCTGAATGGAACAAATTGCTAGAAATTGAGAATTTGTTAGGTGCAGAGATTTGGATTTGCCAATAAAGAGAGTAATTGTGAAAGTGTATGTTGCGTTGAATGAGAAGGAGCTTGAAATCAGGAGCTTTTTGGAAATACATACATTTGTGCAGCTAGTCTGCAAAAAGTATTAGAAAAAACGATATATATGGAAATGGTGAAACCTGTACATTCAGTGAATGATCAGAAGCAAAACCAAGAGAATATAATGGAAATGGTAGATTTTGCAAAATATGAGAACAACAACTATCTGCAGATAAATAAAATGCTACAAATGATCAATTAATACAATTTGAAATTCTGCTTCATACAGTGAGCTAGGTTTGCTTAAATTGGAGAGATTGAGTTGAGATCAATGCAAAGAATCCTGAAATGTGCAGAATTTGATTCATTGCTAGAAACTGAGTTTTGCTGCATACAGAGATCTAGATTTGTTGAAAAGCATTGCAATATGCAAATTGAAGGCGCAGTTCTTCATTAAACGTTTGGGAATGTGCACATGGTAGAAATAGAGATATGAATTCAGATCGACAGTAAAGTTTATTGGAGTTTGATGAAATTGTTTGTATTTGGAGAACTTGTACTGTCAGTGAAAGAGCACGTAATGCAATTTATTGAAATGGGAGATTTTATAAATTCTACGAAGGAGATATATCTATAGCTGTCGAAAATTCTTGAATTTCCTCAATGCCAGAAATTGACAGTTTGATTCTTGCAGACAGCAAGGTTTGTAGAATTAGTTGGATATGGAGAAATTGAAGTTGCGGTGAATTCGGAGAACCTGCAAGTGTGCTGCATCTAATACGAAGCTGGAACCTGAGAATTTGTTAGGTACAGAAAATTAGTTTTGCTGATAAAGGAAGAAATGGAGAATTTGTAGGTTCAAGTGAATGAGGATCATCTGGAATTGAAATGATTATTAAGAATAGTGTGCTTTATGTAGAAAAGCAGTGGTAATTAATGCAGATGGCGAAGTTGATGGAAATGGACAAACTAGGACAATCAGAGAAGGAGCAGAACCTACAACCAAAGGATATAATCAAAATAGAATATATTAGCAATATGGGAAATGCGAAATATTTGCAGACTGAGAAGATGCAAGAAGTTGACTAATTTTTTGAAATTGGCATTGGTCTTTGTATACAGAACCAGTTTTGCAAACTTTGTGGGATATGGAGAAAATTAATTTGTAGTTAATGCGGAGAACCTGGAATTTTGCTGAATGGAACAAATTGCTAGAAATTGAGAATTTGTTAGGTGCAGAGATTTGGATTTGACAATAAAGAGAGTAATTGTGAAAGTGTATGTTGCGTTGAATGAGAAGGAGCTTGAAATCAGGAGCTTTTTGGAAATACATACATTTGTGCAGCTAGTCTGCAAAAAGTATTAGAAAAAACGATATATATGGAAATGGTGAAACCTGTACATTCAGTGAATGATCAGAAGCAAAACCAAGAGAATATAATGGAAATGGTAGATTTTGCAAAATATGAGAACAACAACTATCTGCAGATAAATAAAATGCTACAAATGATCAATTAATACAATTTGAAATTCTGCTTCATACAGTGAGCTAGGTTTGCTTAAATTGGAGAGATTGAGTTGAGATCAATGCAAAGAATCCTGAAATGTGCAGAATTTGATTCATTGCTAGAAACTGAGTTTTGCTGCATACAGAGATCTAGATTTGTTGAAAAGCATTGCAATATGCAAATTGAAGGCGCAGTTCTTCATTAAACGTTTGGGAATGTGCACATGGTAGAAATAGAGATATGAATTCAGATCGACAGTAAAGTTTATTGGAGTTTGATGTAATTGTTTGTATTTGGAGAACTTGTACTGTCAGTGAAAGAGCACGTAATGCAATTTATTGAAATGAGAGATTTTATAAATTCTACGAAGGAGATATATCTATAGCTGTCGAAAATTCTTGAATTTCCTCAATGCCAGAAACTGACAGTTTGATTCTTGCAGACAAGCAAGGTTTGTAGAATTAGTTGGATATGGAGAAATTGAAGATGCGGTGAATGCGGAGATCCTGCAAGTGTGCTGAATCTAATACATAGCTGGAACCTGAGAATTTGTTAGGTACAGAAAATTAGATTTGCTGATAAAGGAAGAAATGGAGAAATTGTAGGTTCAAGTGAATGAGGATCATCTGGAATTGAAATGATTATTAAGAATAGTGTGCTTTATGTAGAAAAGCAGTGGTATTTAATGCAGATGGCGAAGTTGATGGAAATGGACAAACTAGCACAATCAGAGAAGGAGCAGAACCTACAACCAAAGGATATAATCAAAATAGAATTTATTAGCAATATGGGAAATGCGAAATATTTGCAGACTGAGAAGATGCAAGAAGTTGACTAATTTTTTGAAATTGGCTTTGGTCTTTGTATACAGAACCAGTTTTGCAAACTTTGTGGGATATGGAGAAAATTAATTTGTAGTTAATGCGGAGAACCTGGAATTTTGCTGAATGGAACAAATTGCTAGAAATTGAGAATTTGTTAGGTGCAGAGATTTGGATTTGACAAAAAAGAGAGTAATTGTGAAAGTGTATGTTGCGTTGAATGAGAAGGAGCTTGAAATCAGGAGCTTGTTCGAAATAAATACATTTGTGCAGCTAGATGCAAAAAGTATTAGAAAAGCGATGTTTATGGAAATGGTGAAACCTGTACATTCAGTGAATGATCAGAGGCAAAACGCAGGGAATATCATGGAAATGGTGGATTTTGCAAAATATGAGAACAACAACTATCTGCAGATAGAGAAAATACTGCAAAAGATCAATTCATACAATTTGAAATTCTGCTTCATACAGTGAGCTAGGTTTGCTTAAATTGAAGAATTGGGAGAGATTGTGTTGAGATCAGTGCACAGAAGCTTGAATGTGCAGAATTTGATTCATTGCTAGAAACTGAGTTTTGCTGCATACAGAGATCTAGATTTGTTGAAAAGCATTGCAATATTCAAATTGAAGGCGCAGATCTTCATTAAACGTTTGGGAATGTGCACATGGTAGAAATAGAGATATGATTTCAGATCGACAGTAAATTTTATTGGAGTTTGATGAAATTGTTTGTATTTGGAGAACTTGTACTGTCAGTGAAAGAGCACGTAATGCAATTTATTGAAATGAGAGATTTTATAAATTCTACGAAGGAGATATATCTATAGCTGTCGAAAATTCTTGAATTTCCTCAATGCCAGAAACTGACAGTTTGATTCTTGCAGACAAGCAAGGTTTGTAGAATTAGTTGGATATGGAGAAATTGAAGATGCGGTGAATGCGGAGATCCTGCAAGTGTGCTGAATCTAATACATAGCTGGAACCTGAGAATTTGTTAGGTACAGAAAATTAGATTTGCTGATAAAGGAAGAAATGGAGAAATTGTAGGTTCAAGTGAATGAGGATCATCTGGAATTGAAATGATTATTAAGAATAGTGTGCTTTATGTAGAAAAGCAGTGGTATTTAATGCAGATGGCGAAGTTGATGGAAATGGACAAACTAGCACAATCAGAGAAGGAGCAGAACCTACAACCAAAGGATATAATCAATATAGAATATATTAGCAATATGGGAAATGCGAAATATTTGCAGACTGAGAAGATGCAAGAAGTTGACTAATTTTTTGAAATTGGCATTGGTCTTTGTATACAGAACCAGTTTTGCAAACTTTGTGGGATATGGAGAAAATTAATTTGTAGTTAATGCGGAGAACCTGGAATTTTGCTGAATGGAACAAATTGCTAGAAATTGAGAATTTGTTAGGTGCAGAGATTTGGATTTGCCAATAAAGAGAGTAATTGTGAAAGTGTATGTTGCGTTGAATGAGAAGGAGCTTGAAATCAGGAGCTTTTTGGAAATACATACATTTGTGCAGCTAGTCTGCAAAAAGTATTAGAAAAAACGATATATATGGAAATGGTGAAACCTGTACATTCAGTGAATGATCAGAAGCAAAACCAAGAGAATATAATGGAAATGGTAGATTTTGCAAAATATGAGAACAACAACTATCTGCAGATAAATAAAATGCTACAAATGATCAATTAATACAATTTGAAATTCTGCTTCATACAGTGAGCTAGGTTTGCTTAAATTGGAGAGATTGAGTTGAGATCAATGCAAAGAATCCTGAAATGTGCAGAATTTGATTCATTGCTAGAAACTGAGTTTTGCTGCATACAGAGATCTAGATTTGTTGAAAAGCATTGCAATATGCAAATTGAAGGCGCAGTTCTTCATTAAACGTTTGGGAATGTGCACATGGTAGAAATAGAGATATGAATTCAGATCGACAGTAAAGTTTATTGGAGTTTGATGAAATTGTTTGTATTTGGAGAACTTGTACTGTCAGTGAAAGAGCACGTAATGCAATTTATTGAAATGGGAGATTTTATAAATTCTACGAAGGAGATATATCTATAGCTGTCGAAAATTCTTGAATTTCCTCAATGCCAGAAATTGACAGTTTGATTCTTGCAGACAGCAAGGTTTGTAGAATTAGTTGGATATGGAGAAATTGAAGTTGCGGTGAATGCGGAGAACCTGCAAGTGTGCTGCATCTAATACGAAGCTGGAACCTGAGAATTTGTTAGGTACAGAAAATTAGATTTGCTGATAAAGGAAGAAATGGAGAATTTGTAGGTTCAAGTGAATGAGGATCATCTGGAATTGAAATGATTATTAAGAATAGTGTGCTTTATGTAGAAAAGCAGTGGTAATTAATGCAGATGGCGAAGTTGATGGAAATGGACAAACTAGCACAATCAGAGAAGGAGCAGAACCTACAACCAAAGGATATAATCAAAATAGAATATATTAGCAATATGGGAAATGCGAAATATTTGCAGACTGAGAAGATGCAAGAAGTTGACTAATTTTTTGAAATTGGCATTGGTCTTTGTATACAGAACCAGTTTTGCAAACTTTGTGGGATATGGAGAAAATTAATTTGTAGTTAATGCGGAGAACCTGGAATTTTGCTGAATGGAACAAATTGCTAGAAATTGAGAATTTGTTAGGTGCAGAGATTTGGATTTGACAAAAAAGAGAGTAATTGTGAAAGTGTATGTTGCGTTGAATGAGAAGGAGCTTGAAATCAGGAGCTTTTTGGAAATACATACATTTGTGCAGCTAGTCTGCAAAAAGTATTAGAAAAAACGATATATATGGAAATGGTGAAACCTGTACATTCAGTGAATGATCAGAAGCAAAACGAAGAGAATATAATGGAAATGGTAGATTTTGCAAAATATGAGAACAACAACTATCTGCAGATAAATAAAATGCTACAAATGATCAATTAATACAATTTGAAATTCTGCTTCATACAGTGAGCTAGGTTTGCTTAAATTGGAGAGATTGAGTTGAGATCAATGCAAAGAATCCTGAAATGTGCAGAATTTGATTCATTGCTAGAAACTGAGTTTTGCTGCATACAGAGATCTAGATTTGTTGAAAAGCATTGCAATATGCAGATTGAAGGCGCAGTTCTTCATTAAACGTTTGGGAATGTGCACATGGTAGAAATAGAGATATGAATTCAGATCGACAGTAAAGTTTATTGGAGTTTGATGTAATTGTTTGTATTTGGAGAACTTGTACTGTCAGTGAAAGAGCACGTAATGCAATTTATTGAAATGAGAGATTTTATAAATTCTACGAAGGAGATATATCTATAGCTGTCGAAAATTCTTGAATTTCCTCAATGCCAGAAACTGACAGTTTGATTCTTGCAGACAAGCAAGGTTTGTAGAATTAGTTGGATATGGAGAAATTGAAGATGCGGTGAATGCGGAGATCCTGCAAGTGTGCTGAATCTAATACATAGCTGGAACCTGAGAATTTGTTAGGTACAGAAAATTAGATTTGCTGATAAAGGAAGAAATGGAGAAATTGTAGGTTCAAGTGAATGAGGATCATCTGGAATTGAAATGATTATTAAGAATAGTGTGCTTTATGTAGAAAAGCAGTGGTATTTAATGCAGATGGCGAAGTTGATGGAAATGGACAAACTAGCACAATCAGAGAAGGAGCAGAACCTACAACCAAAGGATATAATCAAAATAGAATATATTAGCAATATGGGAAATGCGAAATATTTGCAGACTGAGAAGATGCAAGAAGTTGACTAATTTTTTGAAATTGGCATTGGTCTTTGTATACAGAACCAGTTTTGCAAACTTTGTGGGATATGGAGAAAATTAATTTGTAGTTAATGCGGAGAACCTGGAATTTTGCTGAATGGAACAAATTGCTAGAAATTGAGAATTTGTTAGGTGCAGAGATTTGGATTTGCCAATAAAGAGAGTAATTGTGAAAGTGTATGTTGCGTTGAATGAGAAGGAGCTTGAAATCAGGAGCTTTTTGGAAATACATACATTTGTGCAGCTAGTCTGCAAAAAGTATTAGAAAAAACGATATATATGGAAATGGTGAAACCTGTACATTCAGTGAATGATCAGAAGCAAAACCAAGAGAATATAATGGAAATGGTAGATTTTGCAAAATATGAGAACAACAACTATCTGCAGATAAATAAAATGCTACAAATGATCAATTAATACAATTTGAAATTCTGCTTCATACAGTGAGCTAGGTTTGCTTAAATTGGAGAGATTGAGTTGAGATCAATGCAAAGAATCCTGAAATGTGCAGAATTTGATTCATTGCTAGAAACTGTGTTTTGCTGCATACAGAGATCTAGATTTGTTGAAAAGCATTGCAATATGCAAATTGAAGGCGCAGTTCTTCATTAAATGTTTGGGAATGTGCACATGGTAGAAATAGAGATATGAATTCAGATCGACAGTAAAGTTTATTGGAGTTTGATGAAATTGTTTGTATTTGGAGAACTTGTACTGTCAGTGAAAGAGCACGTAATGCAATTTATTGAAATGGGAGATTTTATAAATTCTACGAAGGAGATATATCTATAGCTGTCGAAAATTCTTGAATTTCCTCAATGCCAGAAATTGACAGTTTGATTCTTGCAGACAGCAAGGTTTGTAGAATTAGTTGGATATGGAGAAATTGAAGTTGCGGTGAATGCGGAGAACCTGCAAGTGTGCTGCATCTAATACGAAGCTGGAACCTGAGAATTTGTTAGGTACAGAAAATTAGATTTGCTGATAAAGGAAGAAATTGTGAATTTGTAGGTTCAAGTGAATGAGGATCATCTGGAATTGAAATGATTATTAAGAATAGTGTGCTTTATGTAGAAAAGCAGTGGTATTTAATGCAGATGGCGAAGTTGATGGAAATGGACAAACTAGCACAATCAGAGAAGGAGCAGAACCTACAACCAAAGGATATAATCAAAATAGAATATATTAGCAATATGGGAAATGCGAAATATTTGCAGACTGAGAAGATGCAAGAAGTTGACTAATTTTTTGAAATTGGCATTGGTCTTTGTATACAGAACCAGTTTTGCAAACTTTGTGGGATATGGAGAAAATTAATTTGTAGTTAATGCGGAGAACCTGGAATTTTGCTGAATGGAACAAATTGCTAGAAATTGAGAATTTGTTAGGTGCAGAGATTTGGATTTGCCAATAAAGAGAGTAATTGTGAAAGTGTATGTTGCGTTGAATGAGAAGGAGCTTGAAATCAGGAGCTTTTTGGAAATACATACATTTGTGCAGCTAGTCTGCAAAAAGTATTAGAAAAACGATATATATGGAAATGGTGAAACCTGTACATTCAGTGAATGATCAGAAGCAAAACCAAGAGAATATAATGGAAATGGTAGATTTTGCAAAATATGAGAACAACAACTATCTGCAGATAAATAAAATGCTACAAATGATCAATTAATACAATTTGAAATTCTGCTTCATACAGTGAGCTAGGTTTGCTTAAATTGGAGAGATTGAGTTGAGATCAATGCAAAGAATCCTGAAATGTGCAGAATTTGATTCATTGCTAGAAACTGAGTTTTGCTGCATACAGAGATCTAGATTTGTTGAAAAGCATTGCAATATGCAAATTGAAGGCGCAGTTCTTCATTAAACGTTTGGGAATGTGCACATGGTAGAAATAGAGATATGAATTCAGATCGACAGTAAAGTTTATTGGAGTTTGATGAAATTGTTTGTATTTGGAGAACTTGTACTGTCAGTGAAAGAGCACGTAATGCAATTTATTGAAATGGGAGATTTTATAAATTCTACGAAGGAGATATATCTATAGCTGTCGAAAATTCTTGAATTTCCTCAATGCCAGAAATTGACAGTTTGATTCTTGCAGACAGCAAGGTTTGTAGAATTAGTTGGATATGGAGAAATTGAAGTTGCGGTGAATGCGGAGAACCTGCAAGTGTGCTGCATCTAATACGAAGCTGGAACCTGAGAATTTGTTAGGTACAGAAAATTAGATTTGCTGATAAAGGAAGAAATGGAGAATTTGTAGGTTCAAGTGAATGAGGATCATCTGGAATTGAAATGATTATTAAGAATAGTGTGCTTTATGTAGAAAAGCAGTGGTAATTAATGCAGATGGCGAAGTTGATGGAAATGGACAAACTAGCACAATCAGAGAAGGAGCAGAACCTACAACCAAAGGATATAATCAAAATAGAATATATTAGCAATATGGGAAATGCGAAATATTTGCAGACTGAGAAGATGCAAGAAGTTGACTAATTTTTTGAAATTGGCATTGGTCTTTGTATACAGAACCAGTTTTGCAAACTTTGTGGGATATGGAGAAAATTAATTTGTAGTTAATGCGGAGAACCTGGAATTTTGCTGAATGGAACAAATTGCTAGAAATTGAGAATTTGTTAGGTGCAGAGATTTGGATTTGACAAAAAAGAGAGTAATTGTGAAAGTGTATGTTGCGTTGAATGAGAAGGAGCTTGAAATCAGGAGCTTTTTGGAAATACATACATTTGTGCAGCTAGTCTGCAAAAAGTATTAGAAAAAACGATATATATGGAAATGGTGAAACCTGTACATTCAGTGAATGATCAGAAGCAAAACCAAGAGAATATAATGGAAATGGTAGATTTTGCAAAATATGAGAACAACAACTATCTGCAGATAAATAAAATGCTACAAATGATCAATTAATACAATTTGAAATTCTGCTTCATACAGTGAGCTAGGTTTGCTTAAATTGGAGAGATTGAGTTGAGATCAATGCAAAGAATCCTGAAATGTGCAGAATTTGATTCATTGCTAGAAACTGAGTTTTGCTGCATACAGAGATCTAGATTTGTTGAAAAGCATTGCAATATGCAAATTGAAGGCGCAGTTCTTCATTAAACGTTTGGGAATGTGCACATGGTAGAAATAGAGATATGAATTCAGATCGACAGTAAAGTTTATTGGAGTTTGATGTAATTGTTTGTATTTGGAGAACTTGTACTGTCAGTGAAAGAGCACGTAATGCAATTTATTGAAATGAGAGATTTTATAAATTCTACGAAGGAGATATATCTATAGCTGTCGAAAATTCTTGAATTTCCTCAATGCCAGAAACTGACAGTTTGATTCTTGCAGACAAGCAAGGTTTGTAGAATTAGTTGGATATGGAGAAATTGAAGATGCGGTGAATGCGGAGATCCTGCAAGTGTGCTGAATCTAATACATAGCTGGAACCTGAGAATTTGTTAGGTACAGAAAATTAGATTTGCTGATAAAGGAAGAAATGGAGAAATTGTAGGTTCAAGTGAATGAGGATCATCTGGAATTGAAATGATTATTAAGAATAGTGTGCTTTATGTAGAAAAGCAGTGGTAATTAATGCAGATGGCGAAGTTGATGGAAATGGACAAACTAGCACAATCAGAGAAGGAGCAGAACCTACAACCAAAGGATATAATCAAAATAGAATATATTAGCAATATGGGAAATGCGAAATATTTGCAGACTGAGAAGATGCAAGAAGTTGACTAATTTTTTGAAATTGGCATTGGTCTTTGTATACAGAACCAGTTTTGCAAACTTTGTGGGATATGGAGAAAATTAATTTGTAGTTAATGCGGAGAACCTGGAATTTTGCTGAATGGAACAAATTGCTAGAAATTGAGAATTTGATAGGTGCAGAGATTTGGATTTGCTAATAGAGATAGTAATTGAGAAAGTGTATGTTGCGTTGAATGAGAAGGAGCTTGAAATCAGGAGCTTTTTCGAAATACATACATTTGTGCAGCTAGTCTGCAAAAAGTATTAGAAAAAACGATCTATATGGAAATGGTGAAACCTGTACATTCAGTGAAAGCTCAGAATCAAAACCAAGAGAATATAATGGAAATGGTAGATTTTGCAAAATATGAGAACAACAACTATCTGCAGATAAATAAAATGCTACAAATGATCAATTAATACAATTTGAAATTCTGCTTCATACAGTGAGCTAGGTTTGCTTAAATTGGAGAGATTGAGTTGAGATCAATGCC